>NC_088979.1:19235102-19535102 GCF_963932015.1 Anas acuta
TTTATTCCAAACAGACACTCCATAAGCAACAGTGGATTTTTTTTTTTTTTTTAACATCTGATTTTATTTCATTTTTCTATATATTTCTGTTCAGAGGAAAGCTTAAAAAAAGTCATAATCGATACATTTAACTGACATATTGGCAGTAGGCATAACATTTAAAGAAATGGTGTTGAGCAATGTTGACAGACAGCTTGCAAATACCATACAGTTACTACAAGGAACTAAAAAAAAAAGTAAAACTATGATGGAGTCCTTAAGAGACAAGATCAATCTTAACACTTATGTAAACAGCTCTTTGAGTCTAAGATATTTTATCTGAGAAATTATTTTAAGACTTTTTTGGAAATCTTTTTAGTGAAGACAAACAGAAATAGACTACAAATTAAACACAGAGCCTGATTCTCCCAGGGACAAGTCTTCCCTGGCTTTCAGAGGAATTCCTTCCTGGCTGTACTTTCAGAGTAGAAAATGTTTCTTAACTGTATTTTAATGCCTAATCAATTATCCCATTTCTTATTTTACTATAGACACAAAGTTCATTTTAAAATAATCAGATCTATTTTATTTTCCCTCTGAACTTGACACCAGATCTTTTGTTAAGAAATAAAAGTTGAAATCCATTTTTAGTAACCTGCTGCCAAAAGCAGCTATCGCTGATTGCATGAACCCAGATACAAATGAGCAACGAGGCATTAAACTTCTAGATACACTAAAGCTAGATGGATTGATTTTTCCAACAGAAAACCAAACAGCTTGTAGGAAGCATGTCACTGATAAACAAAAGAAACCACAAAAGCAATAAAGAACATCATAAACCCATTAACAATTCGCAGAATAATATGCTAGAGAATAATCTGCATTCCAAACAAAAAATATTTGCCAAAATATTAACAGCAACAAGTAAAAGGCAGCTTTGCATTAAAGCCAGAGCTGGAAAAAAGCCCATGTTGGATGAGCACGTAGCTTGTGTGATACATAAGTATCTTGCTTGATTGTGTCTTTTTTTTACTTTATTTTTTATTTGGTGATGTGAAACTGGCTGTGGTACTTCCATGCCAGCCCCATGGCCCCACCTTTGCCCCCGGTTTCTCTCTCTTATTCATAGCTCCCATCACCAGAAGTGACAAGCAGCTTCCAACAGCACAAAGTGAAAACAGCTGCCTCACTTCTTGTTGCCCACAGAGCAGGTCCATCAATTCGGTCTAAGGGGGAGAGGCAGAGGCTTTTATTGCATTTTATTTCATCCTGACAGTTTCCTGAGGGAAGCAAAGGTATCCTTGGCAGTCATTGGGACCTGATTTTCTAGACAGGTCTCAGGACACTTAAAAAGGCATGCTCCGATTCTGGAGGATGACTCAGAGTACACATCCAGAGATCACACAAGTGGAAGCATTTTCTCTTTGACACAGTTTAAGTTAAAGCTCCAAGGTAAAGCTGCACAGGGAAGAGCAGTGGGCAGTCACACGTTGCTGCTTTGCTTTCTTCTTGGTCAACCTCTCTAGAAAGACTGCTGTGCTGAGGCTTGGGAGGACTCCTCCTTAGCACAAGCTTTGGTGTCTACTGGCATACCAAAAGCATTATCTGTAATCTCAGTACTCCTTAGGTGGGATCTTTATGGCTTCCTAATGCAATCTCTCTTGCCCCCCAGCTGAATGAGGGCTGTTCTGGTATCTATCTATCATGGAAGGTTCCCCTCTTTTCAAGGCTCCCCCCACCAAAACCCAAACAAATTACAACAAAACACCTCCTATCAAGCTTATATACATCTCTGAGAATCACACAGCTAGTGTCATGCTTAAAAGGAGTGGATTCTTCTTCATGGAGTGGTGAGATGGTTGTTTTTCTTGAGACATTTACTCAGTTCATCTTTTGAGCCCATTATCACAAACCTGTCCTGAAAGGTCAACCTTTCACCTCACCCCAGCCGAGGCAAATCAGACAGCTGCGGGGGGCAAAGAGGAAGAACCTTGACAGCTTTGTAAGTCCATCTCCTACATGCACTGTCCAAACAGGAAGACTGATCTGGATCTGGGACTAGAGGCTCCTGAGGTTGGAAGAAAAACAGACATATCACGCACATCTGTGTATACAGAGATGCACACGATGTTACAGTTGAAAAACATTCATCTTTAATTAGTGAACATTAATTTTGATCTATTCCTTGTTTTACCATTTAAGATCTTACGACTAGGTTTGCATTTGGAGTAATGAACATTTTTATTTACCTTTTTGACTTATTTTTCCCCCAGCACTTGCTTATTACACCCTTGCGTTCTTGAGATACTGCAGCATTCCCTGTCACAACCTTTACTGAGACAAAGTAAATATTTATTACACATTTACCTTCTGCAATACAATTAAAGCAAAACAGTTATGGGTCAAATTGTAGCTACCACTGTTTGTGACAGAACCAGGATTTTTGCTTCTCATTTATCCTATTAGTTGAAGAGGTCTGAGAGACTCAATGCACATTCATAGATCAATGTATAACTTTTAAAGCCTGTATCAGCAGTCTTGTATTTCCAGTTTAATGGTATCATCATGAAGGTAGACATCCACACAGGACCTGGTGGAACCATCCACCAGGAACTAGCACACAAGCAGTCCATGGTAATGAAAGCACAAGCCACACTAATTTTCCTTTTTGATTTAGGATTACTTGATTTGCATGGACTGTAGAAGTGGTTTCGCCTTTTGGACCTCTGTCCTTGCCAGGGAAAGAACTGCCGTGTTAGTGGCTGACTGAGATGGTGACCGCTCTTCCAGCAGGAGACAACAATGCTGTGATGTTCCTGCCAGTGGCCATTTAAAATCCTACGCATCCCATATGCTACAGTGCAGGGTCAGACTCCACAAGGGAGCAAACAACACTATTCCCTGGAGCAAGAGTGTTATCATACGGAGGTCAAATGTGATAACAGTTCTGTAAACCAAACTGATTGCACTAGAACAATATAAAATTATTGCATTAGAAATTGGGTTAAAGTTTAGCTATAGTAAAAAAGAGTATTTTTGATTCAACTATTATGTAAACAGGACAGACAAAAAAACACCCTAAGTAACAACATTTATAGCAAAAGAACAATGGACTCTTTTAAAAAGGACTTTTCCCAGTTTGCTTCCACAATTCCTTTGCTCCTTTAATGCTTTCTCTTTTCACACACTTCCAGTAACCTTGAATTCCTTGCTGTTGTGGTACCTGTTAATAAAGTTAGAGCACGTTTAGCATTTACACAAAAAAGACACTTATTCACAGACTGTGTAAATACATGTATAATATGTAAAGCAATGCTGCTGCTCCCATGGTTCACATGTATCATAACAAGTCTTGATGGCAGCAGTTCTCCCAGATTCATAAGCAGTAAGGAGTCTTCAGTTTAAAATATAATTCCTTTCCATTAACTATCTTTACTTGTGTTTCTATAAAGTGTTAACAAGAAAGTTGTAACAATAATCTTTGGTATTCATAAACAAGTATGTAATGGGGAATAATAGATGATGTTGGCTTTTTACCCTCAAACCTCGATGCATTCGGTTTTTCAGGACTCCAAGAAACTCGCTGTGGCTGAGGCAGTCATCTCCATCCAGATCAAAAATCTTGAAGATGGTATCCAGAACGTTATCTGAGAGCTCCTGTCCTGTTGCCACCTTCACTGCCCTCTTGAACTCAGCTAGTAAAGACATAATATTACATCACAGGTGACAGAACTTGAAAAGACATTGCAAAGCACATAAATTGCAGGATTCTGCACAATTTACAATGTCTTCTGGATATTTTAACTGGAGAATTTGGGATGTGTGAATTAGTGGACTATATTAGGAAATCTCAGTTCATGCATTCTTGAGCTTACTTCGTCTTTTCCCAATCCTTAGTAACTGCATTATAAACTTTTGAGATGCAGTACTTGTCAAGTAATTTTCATTTTCTTTTTCTTTTTCGTTTTTGTTTTCTTTGTTTTATTTCCTTTTATTATTATTTTTTTAATTTCATTTTCTTTTTTCTTTTTTTTTTTAATTTTCTTTCTTTTTTCTGGAAGTAGCTCAATGCTGAAAACTTACATACTTTTGTTTGACACCTATGTATATAGATAAGTGTTTTCCTCACTACAGTCCCACAAAGAATACTATCACTTTATCTCAAACCAGTTAATTACAGAAAGCTCTTTTTCTCAGAGAACAGTACTTCACAATATACTCCACCTTAACCAACAATCCCCTCAGGAACTCTGTAGAAACACCCACCATCAAATACTTAACATATTCTTTACAGCACATGACTTTATACACCTGTAGCTCTATTACTATTTTTTTTTGAGAGTTACTAAGACATTGGCTACCTTCACTTAAATTATAATAGAAGAGTTTTTGAGGACTGAGGGCAGAAAAAACTGTCATACCTCTCTGGAGACCTACTTTCCTCTTCATCTTTTTGGCCTCTCTTTATACTACACCAAATATACTATAGTAACATCTAAAATCCCTACTTTTGGTCTTGTGGTATAAAGATTTGAAATTTTGACTCACGTAAAACAAGAAAATGTGTTGGGGTTGCCATAAAACAGAAGATAGCAAGAGTGAAAAGGTTATTGTTTATTACTGCAAACACAACCACACCTCATGAAGTGGATGCATTTTTTGAAGGCATCACAGATGTGTGAATTTCAAGGAGGAACTGGAGGTTACTTCAGTATAGTGGTATTGTAGATCATTACAGCAAATTGTCCCACTAAATGATAAATATAGTAATATTGTGGTTCTGCTTTCATAGATAAATGTGGTTTATAAATAATGGCACAAATATGATTAGTTCTGAAGCTTACTAGAGGAAAGAGCACTTTTGACTCATCTTTCATCTTTACCTCTGAACAATTTCTCTTTTAATGCAGTTGATTCATTTACTTTTGGTATAAATATAATTAAGTTGAAAATCTGTCTGTAAATGGATATACCACAATTTAAAAATAACATGAAATATGTTATGCTTATAGTAGAGTCTTAATTTTGTCTTTAAAAATGTGTTAACTGTTTCAGCTCTTTATGCTAAATATAAATCAGGTGGCACTGCAATTTTTGAACAGAACTTGAAGAAAAGGAGATGGATCTTCTGAAATGTTGGAGCATTATAATCTTCAAACCAAGAAAGGTAATCTTATCAGAGAGAAAAGATGAGCTACAAACTTGGAAGAAAAAAATATCTAGAATAAATGGGAGGACTGAAGGACTGATATATTTAGATAAATATTCATATGTGTGTGAATAAACACATGCACACACATGCAGAATAAGAATTAGTAAGTAAGATTTAGGAAAGGATTAAACATGTATACATGTAACATCCATGAGTTACCTCAGACACTGTTTTCCATCACAGTGTGGTTCAGTGCATAAAGAAATTCACAATTGCCTGTAGGTTGGGAATCAGCTTTTACAAAGAAACATGGCCAGAGTGAACATCACCTATTGGCCTCATCATCCTTTGGCACTTAAAGATGTGATACTTAATATAGAAGTGAGCTGAACTCTCACTTTTGACAATTATCTCACTATTAATTCATCCTCTTTCTTCTCCGCTCTTTGTACATCTTGCCCAAGTAAAATCAGTCTCCTTCCAGACAAGGAGACAAAACCAAACTGACAACCCAGAGAGAGAATGGCCATGAACACAGTTGGGACCTGGGGCACCTGAAGAAAGAAGTGAAGCTGAGGGAGCTGAGGAGAACAGAAGTGCACAGGGGAATCTAGCTGCAGCCTTCAACTACCTAAAAGGGGTTATGGAGAAGTCAGAGCCATGTTCTTCTCCAGGGTGCATGGAGGTAAGGCACAGTCACTGTGAACTACAGCAAGGGAAGACATCTTCATGACAGTTAAGCACTTGAACAGGCTGCCTAGAGAGGCTGTGGAAACCAAACCCTTCCTGAAGGCTGGATTAGCTAGTGATGAAAGTTACGACCTGTAAAACCCCCCAGTTTTTGCCTTTTTTGGTTTAAACAATCTTCATGCTTCCCTCTTGAGAATACTGATTTTTCTTCCTGTCTTATCACATCACTCTCACCTTTTTCAAGTGAGCCAATCAAATATTTATTTCAACGGATGTTAATGTCTCATCAACTTTCCTCAGGAAGTTTTCATGTTACTATTTTCAAATAGCTTAGGAGAGCTGTCTTTCAAGCATAACAAGCAGGAAACAATCTCAGAATTGTAACAAAAAGTGCATGTATTTGAATGAAAATTTTGTTGCGTTGCTCCTAATTTCTATTACGTGGGAAAGAAGCAACTTCCCCAAATCTTTGTTTTAAAAAAACACTTCACTACGTTGTTTGTTTTTCTTGTCTTGATTACACAGCACTACACAAGCACATGGAGAAGGCAGACAGTAGGCTGAAATAAATGAAGCATGGCAAGGTGAAGCTGAGTAGCACTTACCCCGTTTAACAGGACGATTGGCTACAGTAAACATCTGCATGGCAATAGAAAAGTCTTCCAGGTTGTTTGTAAACTTGCAAAAAGTCTTGAATTCTTCCAAACTGATATTCTAGAGAATCAAAGAATTCAGATGATATATATAGAATAATACGTTCAACTCCCAGTAAATCTATTTCCTTAAATTTGGTGGGACCTATTATTTAGTCGTGATTACTTACTCATTGCCAATATTCACATTTCTCAGTTGGTAAATTGTCATTGTTTTTATTTGCATAAAATTCAGAAGCTGTTATAATTCATTTGGAAACTAATTATATTTTCAGATACTCGTATTCAAATGAAAACCTGTACATGCAAATTAGGAAGCAAAACAAAGGATAGTGTATGTACCAACCTCTCCTGCCTCAAATCTGTCCTTCACATTCTGCCAGTAAATTTCGTTGTTTTCCTCATCAGTGAAGTACAGCAACCACTCCGCAAAGTCCTCTTTTCTCATGACATCCAAACCCTTGGAAAACTGTATGAATTCCATTTCTTGCACTTCTGTTTGCAGATTTTCCATGAACCTAAGCGTGAACAAATTTTACCCAGCAGTTAATACCAGCATCATTGTGTCACTACTACTACACTAAATGCATTAGACAAACTTCTGGGAGGAGGAGTAGACTAACTCCTAACCACAGATACTATTGACATCGTTGTTTAAAATACTTTTGATTTGATTGCACCTGTCTGTGGGTGCAGATTTGCTCCCACTGCTGCATTTCAGTAACGACACCAGCAGGGTGCTCCCTAAGCCTGCGTACAGAGACTTCTGCTGCTACAATAATGTACAGATAAAACAGTTTAGACATGAGAGAGACATGTTTGAAAATGTGCAGATAATTAGATAAAATGATCGATGAGGCAGTATCATAAAGAATGAGTGAAAAAGGACATGGTAGCTAAAGGCCTGACATGGGATTTATGAAAATTCATATTAATGAGAGAGGAATGACAAGGTTGGAAAGTGCCTAGAAAGAAGAGGCCCCAGTAATCACAGAGGTGAAAGAGAAGAGGAAACTTGAAATCATCACTATGGGAAAAGATGACTAAAAGCCTCACAGACTGCAAAGCCTCAAACTGCAAAATGGGGTTTGGCAACTCAGTTCTGCACTCCTGAGAGAACGGATTAGTGAGGATTACAGATGGCATGTTGAGGGTTTGGAACAGCACAGAAAATGATGTTGCAGGTATTTGGGAAGGTAGGAAGAGAGCTGTCTGAGAAAGGATGGTGTGAACGTTAGGGATTTTAGGAACCACCCATTCTTCTAGGGAGAATAAGAAAAACCACACACGAAACGAGTAACAACATGCACGTACAGAGCTGGAACTGTATAGCTTAGAGTTTCCCCAGTTTGCTCTGTGTGGCCATTATCATTTCTTCTGGCCTCATGTGAATTTTGAGAAGGAAAAAAACAATGGTGTGTAATGGTGTGTGAGCCATTTAAAGATGGGGCAATGTACAAACGTTTTCTTTTTTTTTTTTTAGTGAACATAAAGGTTTAAAACACAACCATGCTTGCCAGAATCCTTTCATTACATCAAAAGAACTCTGCTTTATTGAGTTGCAAAAATTACTGACAGGGGGGAATGAAATACTTCTATATTGGGACAAAGCAATTAGTTGGAGAAGAGGACAGCCAAGGGTCTGTGTAGCAAAGAGCAGTAGAGGCTCATTTGCTCATCAGTTTGTATGGCCTCACTGGATTTGAATTCTTTTCCCTGAAATTAAGGCATTTTAGCCTGCACAGCTATCTTTAGTTCTTTAATGAGATCACTCGGACAATTAGTAGCTCGAAGCTCTGTGAAGTCTATAAGGGTTTAGCTAAGGACTGCTCCTCATAATCTGTCTCTTGTATTTTCTTCTCTGATAATTAGAGCTGCACATGCAAATAAAGGGCCAACAAGTGCTTCACTGCTCTGGACATGCAGGTAAGTGAAAGCCTGACACTGGAAGCAAATTTAAGATTCAGGCTGTTGTCTTACGGACCAGCAGGAGCTCACTTGCAGCTCGCAAACCTGAGCTGGCCCAGCGCAGGCCGGCAACAGCAGTCCTGTCCCACCACCTGGAGGAAGGTTGTAGGGCTGCTTGTAGGGCTGTGTGTGTGCCCTCAGTGTGCAGGATGGGCTGGTGGAGGAGCGACAGCGTGAGCAGCAGGTGTTTTTTTTTGGCTGGGGGAACTC
This sequence comes from Anas acuta, assembly GCF_963932015.1. Lineage (NCBI taxonomy): Eukaryota > Metazoa > Chordata > Aves > Anseriformes > Anatidae > Anas > Anas acuta. The sequence goes on from NC_088979.1 coordinate 19,243,755, forward strand.
AGAGCACCATGGCCTCAACAGCCTTTCAGAAACTGGCTGCTTTCTGCTTTGAAAACCCCGATCCTCAGACCACTTCTTTTAACCCCCTGTACCTGCTCGTGCTGACCAGGTAAGCGGGACAGGGGCCTCCCCGATGTGCAGGCAGGGCCTGCTGTAGAGCAGCCATGGAGTCGCTCCAACAGAGACTGACTTTGCTGCCTCCTGGGAGTGTCCACCAGAAGTGAGAGTGGATAGTATCTGGGACGTGTGGCTTCTGCTTGGCTGGAAGCCACAGCAGAGGCCATGCAGAACAATACCTGCATCTGACTGTCGCCTCCATACCATGTAACATCCAGTCTGGGGGAGGAGAAGCTGCTGAAATTGAGGTCACTTTCAGAAATATGGTGAAGATATGGATATAGGGAAACAAGATAATGTTCATTTTAGTGTTTTATTTTCTTGTCCTTTATTCTGTGAAACATGGACAAAACTTGTGACAGGCATAAGGTCTATTCTTAAAAGTATAAGGTATTTACCTTGGGGAGCTAACTCTTGGTCACTAGCTGTTCTGGTCAGTTGCTGCAAGTGATGACTAACTATACATTCTTCCATCTTTCCTAAATATTGTATTTGCAGGTTCTACTTAAAGACAAAGCCCTCAGTGACCCACCCTCTGGCCATTCCCTGTCAAGGTAGGACAGCTGAAAGACCAAGTGTTCCTACATGTCAAGGAAGGAGCTGGTGGCCCACGTAGCCACACACACTGGCAAGCTTGCTTCTGAACCCTCTTCTAGTCCGACAGAGAACGAGGTACTGTATCTTCCTGTCTCACTGTGGGTTCTCCATTGCCTTTTCTCAGGCCTGGGTCCTTGCTCTCTCTGGTTGCTTCCAAGCAATGTTATTGCACACCAACTGTTGCACAACAGCCGTGCACCTTCCTGCACCACTCAGAGTAGGGAGGGGAGTAGGAATTACTTCTTTAGGTATGAAAAAAATTAATGGGTATTTCATTTCAACTTGTAGGCTTGCTCCTGGCAAGCTGGAGTGGGAAGATTTCCTGTTGTACCAAATGCTACTTGGAGCAGCAGCTGAAATGTGTAATTTAAAATTTAAACGTGATTGCCTCCCATATTACAAAAATTAAAATACCGTGAATCATCACATCAGTATTCTAGGTCACTCTTATTCCCAGATGTGAGAGTTAAAAATCCTAATGAGTTTTTTAAAGAGAAAGTTATTAAAATTTATTAAAAATAACTTTCTGGTTAGGAAGTAAAACCTGATACTTATATGCCAAGACACCACTAGGGTAGATACTTGCTTTTTTATCTTCTGAATCATGGTGTGGTGAGTTTCAGCTAGAAATTCCTTCAAAATTTCTTCAGATATTGGGAAGAACAAGCATATTGATGAAATTCTTGCTTTCCTAAAGTCAATAGGTGTGTACTTTGAAGAAAGACAGAAAAGGATGCTGATCTTAGATGTGCTCTTCGATTCAAGAATAACTACACTGGAAATACTCTTACATGGCAGTAACTTGAAAATAAAAGCAAGTCCTGTTTCTAAATAATGAAAAGGTAAATCATAAATTTGTAAGATGAGGAAAAGGCTGGGAACAGATAGTACTTTCTTTATGACAGGCTGTTTTATCCACACTCTCTGAAACACCCACGTTGAAGGCCAATGGCCAAATTTGTTATCGTGTTGCAACAGCATCCAGAAACCTTATCAGCATTTAGCCCACATTCTGTAACGTGGATCTATAGAAAGAGGGAGTCTCTCAAGACTTTGGCAACTCAGCCTTAACAGAAGTGAAAATGTAATAAAAGTGGGGAGACCTCAAGAATGCAGCTATTCTCTCTCCAACCTGAGATGTTGCAATGAAGTACTGGCTTCCTTATGGCACACAAAGTAGTAGAATGAAAAGCATAAGGAAAGGATAGGGAAAGTTTTCCTTCCTATACCTCTGAATCTGAGTTGAAAGTCTGTACAGAGCTTCAGTTCTCTAACACAGAACTGACCAGTGCTTGTGGCACTGCTTTGTAGGATTGAAACTTGACAACAAAGATAGAGGTGAGTACGCCACCCCAGCATCTGTACTCTGCTTTGGCTCCTCTTCAGACACTGGAGTCCTGTTGGAGACTTGATAACCCTCTCTGCAATAAAGGACTGCTACAAGCAGCTGCAAGGTTGCCTTTTTTGCAAATACACGTTTTCCAGAACAGAATATGGAAAATCTAATAAGGGCTTGACCATTAACCTTCACAGAATATTTAAATACACACTTGTAAATTCAGCTTTGCAAGAGGTAAGACAGTTAATCAATCTCACCATTTTCAGAGTTACAGGCAAGACACCCTTTGATTTAGTGTTCTCGGTGTTTCCAAATCAAACATAACAAAACTACTCACTTTCATTTAGAAGCACTCTGTAGAAGCCCATCAAGCGATTTGTTTGATAAGTATATAGGTATGGAAGAAACAGATTCTTCTCAGCTTTATTACTGAGTATTTTGGAAATGTTCAGATTCAGCTGTGATAGGAATATACAACCAGAAAGCCAGATTTTGTTCTCATCTCTTCCCCTTTCTCACTGTCTGATTCTAGTTGCATGACATGTAATCTCTAGGTGGATTAGGGGCCTATAGCTATACATATACACATAGATACAAGCACAGGTACAGAGACAAATAAAGAGACAATGATAATTGCATTTTTTGTTAAAGCACTTCCAAATCCATAGATGAAAATCATTGGAATGTGCAAACTATCACCGCAGCAAAAGCTCCACTGGTTGATGATGCTACTTGCAAGATTCTGCCTCTATGCACTGGCACAAACAAATTCCAGCCCTAGCAGTGTGGTTCAGTCTAGATCATTCTGGTTTTTTAAATGAAGGGTTTCAAATGAAATGTACAAAGGAATTTCAAAGCACTGAAAGAAAGAGAAACAGGACAGGTGAGGGAAAGGCATGTTCTCTGCATGGTTGTACAAACAGTGACTTTTGGGCTACAGAACAAAGTAAAGAAGAAACAATGATTAAAGAACATTTCTAGTGCAAAATTCTATTATTTGATGAGCAACAAATCAGGTAAGAAAATGACATGAGGTGGATTTAAAACATTAATTTTCCTTATATGACTTTGATAATTATTTATCTGTACTGAAAAGCAGTTTTTCAAAAGCCACTCCAAAGAAAGAACCAAAAAACAAAAAACCTACCCCACCCCCAAGCCCTGATTAGAACAATTTTGAATAATCTTTCCATACTCTCTCCACTTTTTCTTTTCTTCCTTAAAGGAGATTGTGAGAGATTTAAGCTTGCTTGGGGACAGATTACAGGAAAAAATCATAGCAGTCATAAACTATTTAGGGAGTGAATTACTGTCTCCTCTTTTATTTGGGATTAGACATACTTAAATAAGATGAGTAGGGGACTTTTTCAGAAAAACAAAACAAAACAAAACACAGTGGCTGTCAAGAAGAAATACTTGCTAGACCTAGAAAAAGTAAATAATTTTCTTCTCAAAATAAAAAACAATACAATATAGCTGGAATTTAAAGGACAAGTGAAACATTTTTGGAAGGAAAAGATTGAAAATTATTTCTGTCTCAAAACCCCACTATGACGTTTAGATGTAGAGCTTAGGGATATGGTTTAGTGGGGACTGTTAGTGTTAGGTTAGAGGTTGGACTCGATGATCTTGAGGTCTCTTCCAACCTAGAAATTCTGTGATTCTGTGTGATTCTGTGATATGACTGTGCTCTGTACAATAGCGAGAAAAGAGCTTGACTGGTATCACAAAGTATGTAAGCAAAGATTACTTCTTTACTTCTGCGCTCATAGCAGCCCAAGAAAAGTTGAAAAATGATCTGATATTATTTCATGGTCTCATTATGTCCAGTATAAAAGGAGTCTGAGGACTGTCCTTGTGTGTATCCCCTAACTATGATTTCCAAAGAATCATGTACCAGCTGGATGTAGAAGGCATTGTAGATGAGATGTAGAAGGCATTGTAGATGAGATGTAGAAGGCATTGTTAACCATTTTCTCCCTCTATAATCAATGTGCCTCCTGTATTTGGGGCTTTGACATGGAAGGCACAAGAGCTGGCTTGCTTGAGCAGCACACTGCCTGAAGATGCAGACAGTTTCCATTTTCTTTGTGCCATTTGAGTACAAAGAAAGGAGAACAAGGCAAATTAACTACCCTGATATATTGGCTGTCGCTGTCCAACATTTTTTAAATGTTTGAACTGTGGGCTGAAAGGGTTGGACATCTTGGTGAAAATGTAGATACAGATGGTTGCACACTTACAAAAGGATTTATTTTTTAAGTCAGCCAAACTGAATAGAGAGCGTGAGGAATATACATGTAAGTAATGAGGTGAGAACACTACTCTCAGCTTTCTGAATTCCTGTGTAAGTACAGTGAAATTTTACAAAGAAAGCATTCCTGATTTTTTTTTGCTTTTTTTTTTTTTTCGACCCAAGTTTCAAACCTGTGTGACTCTACAGCACTGCAATATCTGTGTATTTAACTAATGTGACAAGTTTTAGTGTGTCCTAATCAAATCTAATCACCCCTACTTTCTACTAGGTACTGCACTGATCAATGGAAAAGCTTTCTAGGCAAGAACTTGGAAAATGATAAAAGCATTTACCATCATTATTTTCTGCTTTTGACAATGATCTATGTCTGTACAGCTCATCAGTCATCTCTTGTAAAAACAGTGTGGCACTTTGATCAAACAGCCAACAATAGCTTCCCGCGTAAGGTAAAATGTTATGAGAGGCCATCAGATAGAAATCACTTTTTCTCTGAACAATAGGAACCTAGAAAAGATGTGCTTGATTTACTTGCAAATAAAATCATGTGAAAAGTGATATCTTCACACAGGTTAAAAAGACACTGATCCTTTTATTCACCTTTCTGTGTGTTAAACAAACTTCACTGTCATGTTGCAACTGAGATGGAGTGTCTATGCAGTGATAAAGAGGCACATTCCAACTCTATGAAAAAATAACTGCCACTGTTGAAAAATTACCTGCATTAAACCTTACACTTATCCCACAGATTTTAAGAGCAAGATGTGGGAGTTTGATTTTGATTACAGGCCTCTATCTGTGTGGTAGGCAAAGGTCTTTAACCTACACGTTCTGAATGTACTAGGTACATAGTTTTATCAATGTAATGCCTCAGTGGGTCAGTGTAGGATTTTATCTAAAACCTGAGGCATTTCAGTTTACACTGTATATGCAAACACAACCTTTTACTGGTGCTCTCATCCTTTTGTTTCATTGAGAGGCTCTATGGTATTTATAGAGAAGGGAGATGTAGGCATCTTGAACTTATTTTACTAAGATTCCTATTGAGTTGAGGCCTTCAAAAGAGAAAGGCTATTTATTTAAAGGCTGGTATGTGCCTGAGCCAGTGGAGTGGAACACTCTTTAGAGTTAGGAAAATTGTCACTCTTCCTTTTTCACTCCAGTTTTCCCCAAACATTTATTGATTGCAAGAATATCATTTTTAGGAGGGATGATAAGGATTCCCCTGATTTTGAACAAAAATTCAAATCAACATTTATCACAGTTTATGTTCACAGTCTGTAAACATCCAATTATTTTTGCAGAAAAGATAATACTAATGTAGATAATGTTCGCTTGATGTTTTGTTCAAGATATGTGTCCAGATTCACAGAGGTATTTAGTCATTTAACTTGTATTTATCTCAAAGTGTGTATTTGGATTCTGGGCCCGAGTTCGCATAGCAAGATGTGTCTTGAATTCATATTAAAAATAGCAATTGATCTCCCAAGTAACAAAGAGTTTTCACCAGTTAAGTTGTGATGCTGTGTAAGTAGTGGTCATCATTACTGATCGAAATAAACACTGGAAGAAGGATCTCCTTCAATTATAACACTAACAGCTGATACCCAGAGGCATTTTCTAGTTGGAACCAACTACAGCAGAGCTTTGTTCTCTGATGCAGACAAGTATTACAGCATCTTTCTGATACGTGCATGGTGCATGAACTGTATGATTTCCTACTCCAGTCTTAAAACTTTCTCTGCAAAGCTTACAGTGAAATAGACTTGCATACAATGCTCCTTCCAGCACTAATGGACACTTGATATGCCACTGAGGTTTCAATCTGACGTTCTGTTTACCATCTGCCTTAATTCTGAGCTCTGATGTGCCACAAAGTACCTATCTGCATTATCCCCTTGCAAAAGTAGTTCAAAGGATGAGAAAAAAAGGGAAAGTTTCAACAAAAGTTGGAATTTGAAGCAAGCAGAGAAATTGCCTGTATCGTTCCATGACAGCTGTAATGGGGTGGGGAACATCTCAACTCAGTAAAGTGTAATTGATTAGCAGACACTTTTTTGGTGATGTGATCAAAAAGAAGTAAAATACAGATGAATCATACTGTCTTACACTATGCCATTGCAGAGCTGCCTAGAATGGTAGTCTCAACACGAATGGCCTCCAGCCCCACTGCTGCTTTTGAGTACATCATGGTATTCAATGTCTCCTGCAGAGAGTTGATTCAAGGAGCTAAAACAGAAATTTAATCATGCAAAATCACGAATAGTCTCCTGATTGATTACCCGCTTAACTTTCTGATCCAACTCAGTGTGGGGTCAGATTAATGCCCGTGTTGGTGCAAAGTAAAGGGGTAGGAACAGGACTGGTTGCTGTTAGGTTGGACTAGTTGAAAAAATACCTGAAAAACTCAGAATAGCGAAGTTTTTCCTTTCCTTCTTTTCCAAAGAAATGTACCAACAAGATGGTATTAACATCACAGCTTTCCAGTTCTGCTCCCTATAAAATAATAAAAAAAAGTATGATTATTGCTATCTATTCACAATGAATCTGGAAATATTTATTTGAACTAGAATTTCACAAGAGATGCTTGTAATTGAATTACTGTTCCCAAAGCTATCACAAAAGAATCTCAAAGCTGAATAATTCTTTAACATTAATTGGTAACACTGTGTATATGCACTACTTCTAAATATTCTGTATGAAAGCTGAGTACAATTTACAACCACCTTTGGCGTATTTTATTATTAGAAATGAGAATGTTGCTAGTTAAATCTTTAAAAGGCCTTATGCTTAGGTGAATAGGGGCTTTAAATAAAGTTAACATCTCTGTAAAAAAAGTTTTTAGTCAGGCATTTCTAATTTGTTACAGTCATCTAAAAACTATAAATAAAACTAGAAAAATACAAACTTTCACAGTATTCTATTATTATATTGTCTTAGAAGGCTTCTTGCCAATCTTCAGTGTTCTTCATTTTTTCTACGTTTTCTAAATGTGATGAAGAGATTTCTGCAGAAAAAGGATGCACATTTTTTCAACTCAACAGCATCTTTAACAAGCCTAAAACCACACATAATGCTGGATTTCTGCTCTATTCTTCTTTCAGCACTAGCATACTGGCATTTCTTTGAACGCAACAAAACACTAAGCAACATGAAGAGAGATTTTTTTTTTAAGTCCAGAGGGATTTCAACAAACTATTCTTATGACATCTAAATAGCCTCTGTGTCTTTTATCTGGTTGAAGAGGTAAGATGAAAGATAAGAGTCTATTCATAAGATTTAATACTAATGGTTATTTAGCTTTCAGCATCATCAATAACAAGTCCCATTAGCCCACTGCGTGTTTCATGCTTACTGCATATGTGACACAGTTATTTTATAGTTAAGAGGTAACATTCCTCATTTCGACTGCAAGCCACAATTCACTAAATGTCAGTGATACAAACTAAGTGTGAGTGAACACAGAAAAAAAACTTTTCAAGCCATATGCAAACTGCACTTACTGAACTTTATCATTTAACTGCAGGCAAAGAATATTTCAGTATCCATAAGGTCCATCCTTCTAAACTTTAATCACTTCAGATTACTGATCAGAAGACTGAAGCATAAATGTTCATATAGGCTTTCTTGAAAGTCAAAAGTCAACCTTTTGTGTATGCTTGTTTGCATGTCAAACCCTAACTATTAATGACAGAATGTAAAGTTTTCTGAGAAGAATCAGAGAAGAATCAATGTATTTCTCACTGCAGGGAGACTCTAATCTGCTTTTTGTGTGTTTTTCTTATTTGTACAAAAAACACTTGAAAAATGCAAGGAATACATTTGCTGATGTAATTTTAAAAAATAAAATATTACATAATTTAATGCTTCCAATTTAATGACTCCATATTAAATTCAGTGTTGTGTTGCAAGTGAGCTGAAAAACAAAGTTTAAAATAACGTTTTAAAAAGTAAAACTTCAACAGAAAAAGATTTTTCTTCTATTTGGGTTTCTCTAGATACAAGCTAGAAGAAGACATACAAACAATAGCTATCTCATCTTATCTAAGATGACAAAGCCTATCCCTGGATTTATAACAAATATGCACCTACTTGTTGGCTACCCTCTTTATCAGTTTAAATTCCAAAGTGGAATTGGCAGATGTCCAAACACTCTGTTAGTGAGAGCTCAATGTATTTTAAAACCAGAAATCAGTACATTTCTTTAAAACAGAATATGCAATAGGAGACCAGAGAGGCTACAGCTTAAGGGTAAAATTTCAAAAAATTGCTTTTACTAGAGTTAATGCTATTAAATTAAAGTACATGTTAGTACATAATTCCTTTTTGTCCACAGAATCATTAGGAGCTTTTGCTACTGAAATCTATAAATTAGTACGAACATGACAAATCTTTGTTAGAAGATAATGAGAGCTCTATTAATATTTCCAACACCTCGCCCTCCTGAGCTTAGGTAGAACAACAACTTACATTTGGAATGTCTCTTGGCAATCAGAATGAGATGATAACCTAATCTTGCAGCTGTAAAAAGGATCAGACTTTCAGTAGCTTTCAGTCATAGAACCACTATCTAAACTGAGTGAAAGTTTGTATTCTGCTGTGTCTGGTGGCTTCAGCCCTTAGAAGGTGCACTACAGCAACTTCTGGGGTTGTGTGCTTTACAGAAAGCTGAGGCACAGAGAGGAGAAGGGATGGTGGTGTTCTGACTTGCATCTTGATGCGAGCATGGAATGGGGCAGGGACATGTGTCTCAACTGGGAAGTTCAGACATGTTCCTGGGTCCACTGATTCAGACAGAGAATCCTGAAGACCAAGCTCTGGTGCCACTCAAGTCTTTATTTTCTAATGAACACACGTGTACATATTACAAACATGAGCCTATGTCCTTAGAGTAATGTTAACACCTTGTACACTTTACAAAAGTACCACTAAATGATGAATTATGCAACTATTCCTTGTTAAATGAAATCAGACAACATGATCAGATATTTCCTTTTAATGTTACATAGACTGTTAACATAGAAACCTGATGCTGCAAACACTGAGTCACGGGAACAGACCTACCTAATCCTGTACCTCCCCACTGAGCTTTTGACATTTAGGACCTGATACTGCAGCAAGCAGCAACAAGTGCCACTGAGAAATGTATCACATAGTGAGACAGGATTTTCATAATAACGTACCTAACTGATTTTCAAAACTCATCTGAAATGTTAATAGACTTACTGTCTTTGGATTCTCACTACCTTTCATCGCAGAATTTGCTTGAGGCATGACTGGAAAGTATTCATCATGATTAAAATCTATAATATGTTCCTTGTTCTCTTACTTGCTTCCTGGGAGATGGCATTTGCTTTACAATATATTGCTTTAATAGCAAATGTAAAATAATACATATTTTTTATTTTTTTTCTTTTGGTTAAGATAGATGGATAGATGGTGAGTAGATGTATGAAGAACAGAGGTAGTAGTGAAAGTAGGATCAAGGAGAACAATACATTAATTTCTATCTGCTAGGGATGACACAGATCTTTCTGAAGTTAAGACTAAATCCTTGCAATTTTTTTCTGAGAGTGCATTTCTCTGAAATGTTACTTGTTTTTCATCTGCCAGGTCAGTTAATTCTTCATGGCAGGCTACTATCCCTGGAGGTCATCTAGTCTTCACTCTAAGCAGCTTCCTCTCAAACATGACTCAAGACCATCAAGGTTTTTGTCATTCTGAGAGTCTACAAACTGTTGGGATATATATCCCGCAACTCTACAGTTATAACAACTATAACTCAGTTGTGGGAAGTAGTTTTTAAAGATGCATCCATTATGATTAATCCTACCACGTTCAGCCAGTCAGAAAAGTTGTAAACAGGCAAGCTAGTGAGACTGGGAGATCCAGATCTCCAAAAGCAGCCGTTTTTTTGGCAAAGCCCAGCGAGCCCAGCCAGGGCTCCAAAATGAACAACATGTAATTTTAGAATGAATCAGCTTTAATCATGTAAATCCATACTAAAGTTATGAATGTTTTGCAAGGCACTTTCTCACTGGGTAGGATTCAAGAAACACCAGGTCTGGTACAGACAGGCTAAACTGTGCATTTTTTTTTTCCTATTCAAGGCATAACAGACAGTATCTGATAAGAAATCCCAAGGAGCATTTTGTAAACAACAAACAACTTATATCTAGCATTTGACAATATTGAGCACTCCTACTGCCTGGGTGTTAGCTGTTCTTTAATGACAGATGATGCTATGGAGTGCCTATGCTGTACCATAATGGCTAGTCACTGGTCCTCTGCTTGCAGCACCCCACCCCAAGGCCTGCCTCTGTTTCCTGAGGAAGTATGGAATAAAAAAGTTTTCCAGCTGGAGAGGATAAAGCTAATCTAGGAGCACACACTGTGGGGACACTTTGTGACAAAAGTAGGAGTAGGTTCCAACTCAAGTTGTTGCCAGCATGGTGAGAGGGACCCAACCTTGCTGAATCAGGCCTGACAGGTGCAGTGGTAGCAGTGGGGGGAAGCAGCTTTGGTGTAAATTCCTCGCAGGAATTCAGGCCCTGCCTCCCTGTCATACCACGCTTTAAAAATATTAATTTCCATAAAAAGTAGAGAATTCATAATGAGGACCCCCCTCAGGAGGTATTAAGCTTTGTGAAGCACGCTCTTTTGATTAATGTTAATTTGGCCTCTGAGGCAAAGCACGTGCGCTCCCAGCATGCCTGAAGCTCCCTGCTGTCTGCGCTGAAGCAGATCCAGAGCTTGTCACCAACATCCCCACCCCGCTGTCCCAACCAGGTGTTCCATATTCGGGCCCCAAGTGCCAGTTGTCACAAAATGCCAACTAATCCTAATTACATGCAGCTTTTCCAGTTTGTTCCAATTAATTTTATAAGCAAATGCACTATGTAGTCATAAGAGCAGAGCAACCTTATTACCAATTTCTTACAACTTCTGATTCTAGGACTGCAGCTCTTACAGCTGTAAGGCCAGAGCCTGTGTCCTCCCTGGCTTGTGAGGAGCCCGCATTGCTATCTAGCATCTCAAGCTCTGTAATTGAAAGGGCTTCAGATGAGGTTACACAGCAGAGACTAAAGGAGAAATGGAAAGCAGTGCTGCTGTGACCACAGCAGACTTCCAGATGAATTCCTCGTGGGAGAGACTTTCACTGTCCAGTCCCATGGTAATGTACTCGCACAACAGGTGTCTAGAAAGATGGCAGAAAGGATGTTTATTCATCTCTCTTGAGGCTATACTGTCATCAAATCATGTGGAAAAATAAATAATTTCCTTGCCCGTGAGCAACCCAGCAGCTTTTTAATAGCTGAATATTTTGACGCTGTACTGCTTGGATCTTTATGGGATTTACCTTCCTGGACAAGTTCCTTTAAAACATGCAGGATCAGAGCAACAATCCTCATTTTAATGTATCCAAAAGCTGTTCAACAGAATTCGGTGTTAATTGGCTGATACAAAACATGCACATGTATGTTGGAGAAGGCAGTTCAAGAAGAAATGTGCATTGCAAAGAAATGAAAGGTGGCAAGATTTATGATGCACTCTTTTGGGAGGGACAATAATTTTAGTCTTGGGCCACATCCTTGGAAAATTTCATGTGCTGCACAGATATGTGGTACCCCTGTTACAGAGTATTACTGCACTAGAAGACCATGGCTGTTAATCACCTTCTTCCTCCCTTTGGTTTAGTCAATCTTTAGTTATTCTGAGCCCAGGGCTTTGCAGACTTTGAAGCTATCGACAGAAAACTTTAAATTAATTAGAAATTCTAAGGAGTGGATGGACAAGTTATGATGGCCCATTCAGTCTCTGGGGCTGAGGAGATGCATTGCAATGTTGCAATGCCTGAAGGTCAGAAGTGGTGATAAATGTGTGAACGACTAATGTCATTCAGCTCTCTTAGGACTAAAAAAAAAGGGGGAAAAAAAAGAGAAGTAGACAAGCTAAAACAAGTGATACACAATAAATAGGAAAATATCCATTTGTGGGTCTAAAATTATACCATTTAAAAGAGATTAATGGCTGTGTCCCTAAGTACTAGTTAAATGTTTAAAAAAATGTATGGAAATGAGATACTTTGTATAAAAACGTGTTCACTATGGAATTCAGAAGCATGCATTTAATCATTTGGGAATTTAACAATGCAGGTAATTCAATTTTAAGAACTACAGAAGACTCTGTAGTGCCATTCCTTTTCTAACAATAGCTAAAATTAATTTCTAAGTTTAGCCATTACACAAAGCATATTAAATTAGAGGTATTGAAACTGCTTGATAACTCATTAATCTCAACTGAAGGGCCCAAGAGCACAGTCCCTCTTCCAGACCACTGGGCTGTATAGCAGGTATCTGCAAACATTAGCACTGTTTTCCCTACCAGAATGCTAATGCACGTAACACAATTAGAACTTAGTTTTTAAGGAACTCTGGGCACCAACATAAAGAAGCAACTAGTGCCTTTAACTGTACAACGTGTTTTTCAAAATATACCAAACTCTTCTAGCTCATGCACTTCCCTATAACACTCTGCAATATTCCTCTCCTATTTCAAGAAGCAAGGTCAGATGCTCAGCTGGATGTCTTACATGAAAAAGTACGGTTGCGCTAAGAAGCAAGATCATAGAATCATAGAATCATAGATGCAGCATTGCTTTTGGCCTATAGGGAAGATGGGCCAGGTAAGACAGTCACTGCCCCTGTTCACTTTTGCACTTCTCCAGTCTACTGATCACCAGACTGATGGTTCTGTAAGTGTGCCTGCATCTCTCCTTCACCACGTGCATGCCTATGCTACGAACAAATCAGTTTGCATGCCCTGCAAAAGTCAACAAGCAGATTCTTGAACAACTGGATTGGCTAAGGCTGGGCAGATTTTTTTTCTTCCAGCATTGATTTTAACATTGGAAAAAGTAAATCCTTCAACTGAAATGTGCTTGTTTAGATAACCAAGTCCACTGCAATTCCAGTCAAGGGCCATTCATAACTGGTGAAATTCTGAATTTTAGAGTTGTATTCAAATTCTCAGTAAAGGAAACAGAGATGCAAGGACCTAAGAGCACAGCTGCGCTTTCTTTTCCTAACACACTATGAGTACCGAGTGGTATCTCTAAACAGTAAATGACTGACTGGGACCTTTGCCTACATGGTGGACAGAGAAAATACCTGATATGTATATCTGGTGGTTAAATGAAGTTGTAGACCACAATTTAAATCTGATTTTCATAAATCAGTAACATTTTTTTTCCATCTGGTATCAGATCCTGGAATTGCTTTGAAATAGTAGCAAACCTGTATGCAAATTGTGAAAGTATGGAAATAAAGAATTATCTGAAACAGCAAACTTCTGTTGAAATATCCCGGCTTTCAAAAAACACTGACAATTTAAAATACATGTTTTTATGCTTTACTTGCTTTGCTTGAAAGTAATACTGACTCATCAATACTGCAATCATACTACTAAGTTCTAAATCTACATGTTTCTTCAAAAATTCCAGGAATGGTGACTCAACCACTTCCCTGGGCAATGCTGCACAACCCTTTTAGTAAAGAAATTTCTGCTAGTATAGTCACATTCACTGCTTATAAGCACCTTATGTTATGAGAGACAAAAGACAGGATAGAAAAATCAAAAGAAAAATTGTAACAGAACAGTTAGTCAAGATAGCTGTACTATGCAAATATATTTAATTCATCTTTTGAATAGGCTGTAAGTCCACTTACAATCTGCTAAGAAACATCCATTCAATGGATGTTTTTCAATGGAGAATTCTGAAGATAAATTTTGAAGCATGACTAAATAGACAGTCAGGCTCAGGTATTTAATTAGCTTCCACTAAGCTCACGTTTATAGCTAAATCTGTCCAACGGTATCAAAGTTTCTCTAGACATTTTATACTATAGCTGTGCATTCATGCAGAATAAAGATCCTTCTTCTTTCACTGTCATGGCAGTTAAATCTCAATTGAAATTGGCTTTGAGGAGTAGACAACCCTATTAAAGCTAGCTATTTTAACCTTGTGACTGATGAAATGATTCAAAAAAGAAGGTTGCTACTCACTTAAATAATTTTCAGCTGAACTTTGCACGCATATTGACCAATACCTTCATGGAACAGAAACAATTTTTGTTTATGCCTAGTAAATATTAACGGTGTTACCAATACCGTCACTTCCATTTTTCCCTGGATTGGTGAAAAAGTAAACACAAGCCAAGCCAGACCTACTCTCTGTAAAAAATGCTGATGCATGACAGGTTTATAAAGCAGATCCCTGTATGATTTTCTTATCAAATGCTTCCAACATTAGCCACTGCTGCCCTATTCCCAACTATCCATTTTCAGTTTAAGACAGAAAGCAAGTCTGTGGAGAGAAAAACACTTCATCTATGCCATCCAATTTAAGCAAGAAGTAGTGCTGCTGATGCAAGCAGCACCTTATAGCAATAGATGCAGATAATCCATCTCTACTCTCCCTCTCCTTTGCCCCAGTTCATCAGTTTATCCTGAAGTGTTTTCAGAATGCTGTGAACTTCCCCCTCTGTTTTCAGTCTCATTCAATCTCATCCAGGTAACAGGATATGTCTCTGTGCTGAACAGAGACTGAAGAAAAGATGGCAGCTGGCAAAGACTCTACTCAGGAAAAAAGGTAGGTTATACTGTCAGGATTAAGGGAAAAACAGACAGAATTGATCAGGAATTTACCTGCTCTTTTGACTAACGATACATATTTGCTATGTCTGAATGGTCTGAAATCCAGTGAAACTTCTAATCTGGCTGGAACACTGCATTCTAAAATTGGTTCTTCTTCTGGTCTGGATTTAAGCCATTTCTTTTTGGAAGTGGACCTATATAAAGTGATCTTTGCCTTTGTCATCTTAATGAGACCAACTACATTTCAAACCAACTCAAAACAAGGTGATATTACTGCATTAGCAGCACTTAGGTAAGTTTAAGGCATCGATTTTTGTTTGCAAAGTCATCTTTTCCTACATGGCAATTCAGAGGTTTTTGTCTTTTTCTGAAGTGTGGAAGAGTTACTTTGAAACAGAGGCTTACAGAAACCAAATAGTGGAGTGACTACACAGTAGTAAAACATTAATTGCATACATTTAAACAGGACATTCAGAAATGAAAATCATTTTTCTTTCCCAGTTAGAAAGTAAAGTTGACAAATCATGAACTTATATGTAATTAAAACAATAACACTTACCTAAAAATAAAAAAGTTCACAGGAAATATGACAATAGCTTTGTAAAGAAAAATGTGTCTCTATTTCATACCTGAAATACTGTTTCATCTCCAGCTGTTTTTAAATCGTCTTCCTTTCCAATGATTCTCTGCAGCTGTATTTGTTTAGACATTACAAAACACAGGAAAATTACACATTAGATCTTACAAGAGCTTTCTTTTTTTTCAGAAACTTCTATTAATTTCACCATTTATTAATTATAAACTCAGTAACGCTTTTGCAAGGTTCTTTGGTCATGACAAGGTATTTGCATACTTAAGGATATTTTGCTATTCAAACACACTTTTTCCCAGGAAAGTCTGATCTATTGTGGTTAACATAGCCAAGCAGCACATCTGAATCTCTCTCTTGCAACCCAACAATTACTCTTTTTAGAAGAGATGCTTTTGCACTAGAAGCTTAGTATTCACTCCGTAAGATCTCGAAACTCAGGGATACAAAATCAAGGGTCACTTGGGGAATATAAATTATTCTGTGATTTTCATGCTGTCCTCCTACACATTTCTGTGTAGTTCTGCTATGGACAAGTTCTTCTAGACAAGAAAAACATGCCTGTTCAAATGAGGTACTATACAATTATCAAAAAAGAGTAATTCAATTAAATAAGCAACCAGGTTTTCAGAACAGGAATGAAGCAGAATGTGGTCTGAGTTTCCACTCCACCCCAGAAATGAAATGAATTTTGAATGAGTTGGCCAATACTATCTTTAGAAGTACTGGAATGACTCACACTTGAGAACATACTTTCACTGTCTGAAGTAGAGCTTTCAGGTAATATAGGAAATACATTAATTTGCTGATTATTAAAAGCATCTAAACTGTATCTTGGCTGCAAGCTTTCCTTATGACTTTATTTTAGCCTGGGGGGACAACAGGACCAAAGAATGAGTGATTTATCATAGCATAGGGTATACCTACCTTTCATAGACATTTGCACGAATCCTCAAAAGGACAGCAAAAATGAAAGAAGAAGGGACTTATTAAATGTTAGGTGTAGATATGGACTTATTCTGAGTACTCTGGATTTAGACTCTTTAGGAAAGATGGTTTTAAAGCTAGGGTTTTTGACACTGCTGGCTTGTTTCTCAAACATTTCTGAGCTATTCCTCACTCTGCCCATTAAAACTGGGAAAAAAATCCATGATCAAATTAGCATGGTCATTATGTTGTGGGCTTTTCAAATCTCTTCTTAGGGCTTTATATATATTTTTTTTTCATTTTTTTCATTTTTTTTTCTTTTTGGCTATGTTTTTAGAGAAGCAATATGGGCTTGTAAGTAGTGGGTAGAAAAAACTGTACTGTTTCTGTTGCCACAGGTTTTTGTATGGCCTTCAAATTTTGACTGATTCACCTGTTCTTTTTTTTTTTTCTCTCTTTCTTTCGATAGCCTCAGTTTGAGTTTTCTATTATTATTTTTAGAAAAGCATGACTTTTCTAAATATGAGACAGGTCAACAGTACCAGTTTCTCCAAGTTTCTCCAAATTCTTTTTATTTTTGATCACTTACAAAAACGACTGGCCAGTACAGTAAGTGCATTATGAATTTCCTGATAGCAAAATAGCAATATAGACCTCTGGATAAAAATACATCTGCTCCGCCATATTCTGACAAATTTTATTTTTTTCTTACATGAAAAATGGGTAATACTTTCCAAATGAGAGAAAATATGATTTTTCCTGTTGGGTTTTATTTATGAAGGACTCTCAGAAGATCTGCAAAGAATACTAAGGAACACAGACTTGCAGTATAATTTTTCTTTCAAATATTCTAGAAGATCTTGTTTATTGTTTTCTTAGACTGAAAATCCTTACGTTGCTTGAAACCATACTTTGGGAAAAAATGATGAGAGTTTCCAGTAGTTTGCAGATTTTTTCCAGCACAGTGCATCAACTGCTCAAAGAGGGATACAAATTCTGCCCTCAAGCAATGGCCTCTAATACTGAACTTCTCCATGTAACATTTATCTGCATTTAATATTTATATCTGTTCATCACAGTGAGATACTAATGGCAAATTCAAAGAGAATGAGGCCTATTATGCATAATGGATGCCTCTCTACTAAAGGCCTACAAAGAAGTAGTATTTTCTGAAGAAGATGAGCTGATTGAAAGGATATATCCAACTCCATTGGATATAACATTCAATTTTTACTTAAAAATCTTTCATCAGGACAGTCAGGGAAATTCCCTATTTGATAGGGATTTTTGGACCTCTGCTAGCCTTATCCTTGATGGAGGGTCTCAGGTGAAGGTGCCTGGGTTATTATGTGCACTAGTGTCAGACTCCACTTCAAGGGATGCATATATCTGGAAATCCCTCTTGCCAAGTCTCATATGAATGCCTTGGCCAGTATCCTACAGTCCTTGCAAGGATGAAGATAATAAAGGTCTGGGAAACAACTTCGTGCACTCTGGCAGGGTTGTCACTAAGGTCTGTGAAAACCCAATATTTACCAAGTCTGCTTCATTCTGGAACTGCAGGGCAAAGCAGAAAATCCTTGTAAATGCCTACCTCAAAACACAAATTGTGGTTCTGGGCCCTAATACTGGAATAAGGTGCAATGTCTCTTGCATTTTGACTTTTACCACTGAAACACGGATGAAGGAGAAATTAAAAATAGACTGGCTTGAACACAAAGAGATATAGAGGAGAGAGGAGTCTGTCCCCTTCCCTAAACTTCTCCTTGAAAAGAGGAAAATGTATACAGAAGTGGAAAGGCTGTAGAGGAAAAGAGAACCCTCTCTCTTTCAAATCACGGAATTGCATTCAAGATCTCCGTCCCTGAACATTCACTTGATATTAGGAAAGAGCAGTGAATCCACTGGGAAATCCTGCATCTCATATTCCTTCAGTGACTGATCCACACAGCTCTGAACAGCTTATCTATCTCTATCATGTGTTTCAAGCATTAAGGACTTGGGCTTAGAGTCTGCTTGCTGCCTTTCTCCCTTTCCGGAATGATTCACATGACACATCTTGTGCTTGGTTATTCATTAACACATTAGAGTTGAGATATACACAATTCAAAGCATGACTGACATTTTACAAACAAAAATACAAAGTTCTTACCTAAGTTTCCTAGAATTATTGTCAAATATTCTGTGGAAATTAACGGTATTTTCATTGGTACTGCTCTGTTAACTTTCTCTATGCTGAACACTCTCCTCTTTTCCCTTTATTTTTATTAAGCAGATTTTCTACACATTTTTTTCTGAGAGTATGAATTATGGAAGGAATTATATTTTCAAGTGCCAGCACTTTCAAATGTTCACAGGAAACAGAGATGATGTTTCATTGTGCAAAAATACAGGAACAAAATACAGAAGTCTGTAATTTGTCCACCACTTGCCATTATTTATTGTATTTGTTATCAATATAACTATTATTTAAAGTGACAGGTTAACTGATTAAAGTACGTTTCCTCAGTGTTTTCCTGCAGCTGCTCTAGGATTCTTCAAAGGAAAAAGGAGATTAACAACCAGTAGACTATCAAAAGGAGTTTTAAATTCAATAAAGTCAGAATTTTACCACTAAGACAGGAAAAGCAGACACTAATTATACCATGTTACAGTTTGACTAGCAAACTATATGGAGTCTATCTCAGCAATCTTATATTAACTGTTTTTACACAAACATTTTAAAGAATTATCAACACACCATTTTTCTCTCTGTGAAAACTGCACCCAGAAGCTCTGGTGGAACACCAGAAGTAAAGTCCCACCTGCAGAATTGCCACCATACTTGCACGAGGTTTCACCCTGAAGACTGAAAGCTTCCAGTCTTCACACTGAGATTACAGTGGGGAGTGAAAACATGTCTTAGACTGTGCCTTTCCTAGACTGTTCAAAGAAGAACATAGTCTAATCTTCTGATAAAAAGTGTAAGAAATAGCATAGCTTGGTCTGCTGGAAAAAGTACTTCTACCAATTAAAATCAAGTTGGTTGGATTTCCATAAGGCCAGTTGCCTTAAAGTTAAGGCCAAGTTGCCTTAAAAAACAGTACTTGCTTTTGGGAGAACTATCACTGCCTTTGACAGTTTGTTTAGTTCTTGCACAATGCTCTGGCATTGCTTCTGTCTAATCCTATATGCTGCCCAACCCTATAGGCTACCCCTACACGACTGAGCCAAACTGGGCCCAGCAGCGAGCTCAGGCACCAGACCACTGGCTGCATCCTTGTTCACCAACTCAGTGACATGCTCCTGGCTTGGGCTAGTTATTTAAATTAGCTTCCAGGATTAAGGGATGTAGAATAACTCCTGCCTCCCCAGTAAGAAAGGTTTAGATACAAGCTAAAGGTAATATTCAAAGCGGATTCATGTATGATAAGCATTTCTACAGCAATGCTTTGCTATGTACTCCTTTCATATAAAGTATTTTAGTAAACGTGTGATCACAGATTAGATAAAAAAAATAGGTTTAAAAATTAAAAAAAAAATCATTTAGCAAATACAACCTATGCAAATACTTAAATGCTTTAAAATCAATATGCACATACATACACATACCTTAAAGAATTCTTTCTTTTCAACTTGCTCATTGCCATCTGTATCCAACATTTTAAAAGCGATCTTAAATCCAGTCTGGGGTTCTGCAACAAAGTGTGAAAAAACTTTATGGTGTACACACACACACGCATTTACACTAGTACATAAATATTTAATCTAAAAGGAATATTGCCTGCAGATTCCATTTGCCGCAGCCATGCATGTACTTCATATTTCCAGTCAACCATATGTACCTCCTTCAATATAAGCAAACATTCCAAAAATAATTTTTACTACCATTTCAAGGGGTTATTAATGCAATGGCAAAGCAACAAATGGCAGCAATGCCTAAATACTGCCACAAATGTCCATCTGATCCAGACAACTGTGAGTATGTTGTACGTCCTACTGTTATGGTCTTTCACATATATTTTCTATACATTTTGGCTCAGTTCTGAAGTCCAGCTCTGCCCTCTTTATTAAAGCTACTTCTTAGCTGACATGACTGGAAAGAGACTTGAGAAACCAATAATAATTACCAAATTGTGTGAAAGAGCTAGTGTATTTCTCCAGTACTTCTTCCCTGTGATACTGTATGTCACTATTTTCTGTCTGCACTAGTCTAGAAAATGGACTGATCTTGTAGGTGCTCCAAGTTCTTCCAGCTCCCGCTCCCATTGTGGTAGCCACAAGCCTGTTTTTCCTTCTCCATCCTCCCTAAACAATGTACTCAAATGTTACTGAGAAGTAATAAACTGCTATTTCTGGCCTTTTTTTCTGACAAAAGCATGTTTTGTATGCTTCCCATCAAGCTGAATTTTTCGGGAATTTTATAAAACTTTACCCTGCATTTCCTTCATCGTGTGGATGTTTCTTTTCAACGCGAACGCTTAATGAGTTCTGCGTCTTGCAGGCACTATAAAAACTGCATTCTGAACTCCTTCCCACAATTTCCTGATCTTACTTTGCTTACACGAGGTGACCTTGCTCATTAGCAAGCCCACACAGGAGCAGTGTGCTTCTGAAATGTATTTACAGCTCACTGAAGTAGCCAGCTCTTATCCCAGCAATTTCTGAAGCAGGTGAATTAATTCCACAACACAGTCATGACAGGCATTAAAGCAAAAGCCATGGAGTTATCTTCTGCAGCATATATTCATGCTTCCAAGAGTAATGTTGGACTCATGAGGGCAGTGAAGCAGTATCTCTACAAACACTAATGCCTCCAGAGATTTTTATTTTATTTTATTTTGGAAGTACATTTTTCCAGTTCCATCCTACAAAGCTTCATGTCTTGCTTCTTTTTAGAGTCTTTCTGAAAAGGCAAAAAGTTAAAGAAATACCCTGTTCTTTTTAAGTGATAGCAAGATGGTTAAACAAAGAACTATTTTTACATTTTAGAAATAACTACATCTTCAGCAGCCAATTAACGGTCTCTGTGAAGCAACCTTGTGATGTAAGGATAGTTTATAAATACCATTGCAATCTGCATAGCAGAGCCCTTCCCCAGCAACTGGGTCACAATAATCAAAACTGGCTTCCTTTCCATGGAAATGCCTCACTCTAAATTTGTGTTACTAGTACAAAAGCAAGAGGAGTCTATCCTATAACATATTTAGAGAATAAAAGTAATTGATGTATTTAATAGTAATTCATACCATCTGTGTTGCAATTTTCAGATAAGAAAGCTGTTACTGAAAATATAGGACCTAAAGCTGCTTATACTGTTCAGAGATGACATACTTATCTGATATGATGTAACCCCAAAGGTATGCATTCGTAAAATAAGCATAGTTCAAAGACTACTTCAGATATATTTGTATTTAATTAGAATCAGGCAAAATTCCAAAATCTGAGCCCATGAGTTTCATCTTAGCTGTGAGTGCAGGTTATACTTAGGTGCTTCCCCTGCAACCATTCCTGCTTTGACCAAACTGTCAGCTTCAGTGACTGGCTAATTGAAGCAAAGCTTTTAGCCGTGGTGACAGTTTCAGTTCTTAGGCTCGTTCGGCAGGCAGAGCTTTTACCAAAAATTCCATTAACCAATTGCTGAAAATGAAATTCAATACAGCACTGAAAGAAAAAAGACAATAATACAAGGCACAGAGAAAAGAGAACGAAGATCACAGTTGGCAAATAAAGCCTTTGTCTCCCACTAAATTACATTTGGAGGTCCAGTGTTGTTACAAGTAACGCTTTTATATATGACGGGCAGCATGGGCTGACCAGCAACATACTGTAGCCAGGACTATGCTGACCCTTTTTTGGCTTCCCTATTGCTCTGTTGGTGATTCAGAAGTCATTTAAGTATTAATATCTGCTTTAAGAAATCTTGCATTAATTCTCACTAGCAAAAGTGGGATAGGTTGTGTAGCTGGAGGCTGACTAACGTGGCATGCTTGTTAGGCAAAGATGGAGACACCAACACTTATTGACATTTGCTTTCACACTGCTCAGTAGGTTAG
The DNA here is from genome assembly GCF_963932015.1 of Anas acuta. Classification (NCBI taxonomy): domain Eukaryota; kingdom Metazoa; phylum Chordata; class Aves; order Anseriformes; family Anatidae; genus Anas; species Anas acuta. The sequence goes on from NC_088979.1 coordinate 19,266,269, forward strand.
GCCTCTGTGAAACCAAAGCAACAACATTTACACTTTATTTTCGTCCTTCATTGAGATGTGCCTTTATTTTTGCAGTTCAATATATTCCTATATAAACTCTGTGAAAAATAGTGTTTGACTATTTGGAGAAGTGGCACAACTTGCTCTGGTACAGCTTCAATTTTCTAATTGTTTCAGGCACTAAATTAGCATGAAGTTACTTTCAGCTACCACAGAAGTTTGAATGAATAGAAACTGCAGCACCTATTTCTGCAAATTTAATCAAGGCATTCTTCTTAAGTTACAAAGTGGTTGTCTTTAAAAAAACAAAACTTTTTTTTTTTGTTTTGCAACAAGTACTTTTAAAATTAGCTTTATTCGTCAAGACTGTACTATTACTTGTGATTAAAAAACAACACTTGAACACATGGCATAACTCACACTCAAGTCACATGCAGCACTGAACAATCAGTACTGATTAAGCCTTGAGGCCATTGAAGCCATGAGGCTCAAGCACTTCTAGTCTAGGGGTCTTGTTGCCTAATGCTTGTTGTATGCATTGCATCTCAAATCTTGGTATTTTCCAGCTTCACTTGCACTTTATCAGAACAGCGCAGGAAGGTAGCAAGCACAGAAGAGAGTAAGTATGGGCAAAGAGAACTAGAAAATCGAAGATCAGTTCCACACACAAGTAACAAAATGCCTGTTGTTTGCAGATAAAGCGAGTTTGCTTCCACTGAAAGCTTGTTTGTTTGTTTGTTTGTTTTTGTTTCATGCTCTGTTATGTAGCTGGATGAAGCTGTCTGCAAGAACAAGCCACACGATCAGGTCTGACTTCTGCTGAAGCCGCCCAAACCTTTCTTCTCTACACACATGACAAGACATGAGTTTCACATCCCTTAGCAAAAACAAGAGATGGGAGACCCTGACTAATGAAGATACCGAGCAAAAAAGATTTAAAAAAAGTTGTCTGTGAGAGTAAAAGGAAGGAGGTAAAGGAGGGGGAAGAAATACATATAAAATCCATGAAGGAAACAAAGTCAACAGGAACAGAAACATGAAAAAAAGAAGAATTAAAGTGTCAAACAAAGGGACACTCTAGAAATCTGCTGTTTATGTATATCATCCGTATCTGAGCATATAAATACAAGGCAACAACCTTTCAGACACTGCAACAGCTTTTTACACCACTGCATGAGCTATAATGCTAACATCTCATTGTGCAAAATGACTGAAATTGCTATCCAGGAGAAAAATTATTTATCTTCCCTCACTGTTCTTCTTTCCCCTCTTTATGTGGTCCTGTATTCAACGCTTCCCCTTATTCAATAATTCTTGAAGGACTTTACTGATCCTACGGTGAGGGTTTATCAAGATTTTTGACACAATGCCATGGACCAATTTGGACACTATGGAACTAAGCTGCAATCAACTAAAGTTATAGCCACTTATATTAATGCCTTATCACACTATACACAATTGTTCTTTAAGTCCAACTATACTGTAGAAAATTAGAAGAGAAAAAATATCAGAAGCTGTTCCTGGAAAGGTGTTAGCAGCTGAGTATATACGCATATGTATTTTAAATATGTAATACTTACTCGTTAGGATGGTCAGCAAAAACAGGTACTCTGCATAAGATATCAACCCTGAAAAGGAATAGTTAAAAATGACTTGCACAACATATATATATATATACTTATAACAAGAATTGAAAGATCAAATCTCATAAATACAAAAACTGTAGTTTAACATCATATGAAATAGGTTATTAAAGTAAGCCACATTATTATTTAATAAAGTTTTTACTTCTGTTTTTAGTGCTCTGAAGGTAAAATTCCCTATCCAGAGACTCATCAATGCTCACGTCTAATCAGGAGAGCAAGGTTTATTTGGTATTAATAAAAGGCCTGCACTAAATCTCTGGATTCTCACTGAAAACATTCAATGTTTATATAAAAGGGAAATAAATTAAATGTGCTTTGTCACATTTAGTACCTGGGAGGAGAACTACTCCAACATTACCCTGACGGATCAAAGTACTCCATCCCTTGGCAGCCTCGGCCGGGCGGAGAACAGCTTCCCTCTAATTCTCAGGGGGAACATGGCAACACGCAAAGCTGCCAAGCTGCTAGATTGCGCCGATAGTACGGCTGGGCTGTGTGCCAAGAGGAGGCTTCTTTTTTTTTTTTTTTTTAAATAGGAACATGTCCTTTCTACAAGGTGAAAGTATTTTCCCCCCTTTTGAAGGAAAATTCCAGTGTTTTCCTTTGAAATACCGCCTTAGACGAAAAGCCTGAGCAAACACAAAGATGTGATAGCGTCAAAATAGAGCGTACAAGCTAAAGATAGAGAGTGAAGAACGAGGATGGTTAAACAACAGAATCTGAACCATCTGCCCTGCAACAATGCTTGAAGAAAAAAATGTAAAGGTTTTTTTTTTGTAAAACACTTTTCAAAATAACTGAGCTACTTTTAACTTGTGAGCTAAACATTGTATAATGCTGTAGCTGCTGAAAATAATGAAGTTCAGACATGCTATCTGTGTAAAGATAAACTATATTTTGTAATTTATATACAGCTAATTGATAGATAAAGAATCCACTTAAGCTTCACTGATAGACAATTAACTTCTGATAAATGGTTACACAGAGCCAACAACATTTGTGTTTGGCCTCAGACAGTGACTTAACACTTAAAGTTTTAACTTCCAGAGTTTAGAAATACTAAGATGCCAAACACAACAGTCTGAAAGATTTAGTTTTGCTGACAGTTTTTAGAGTTAATGCATTGTCAATAGACTAGTATGGTCATTGCAAGGTCATCAATTAATTGCTTTGCTGTAAAACTTGCAATCATTTTTCTAGGCAAAGTGTCCAGGCTTTCTACAAACTCAAAACCAAACAATCAGAAAAAGACCTCCTACCCTCTTCTTTATCCTACACATCCAAGTATAAGATGAGACTAAAAATCGATAGAAGCAAATAGGGGAGGGGAAAAAATCAAGCAAACAGTGGGATGGACAGTGATCAAGATTCCTACTCCCTAATTTTGTTCTGCATGTGTCACAGTAAAAGAATATTTAAAGGAAGAATATAAAGGAAGAAAAGGCAGAAACTTTTCAAGTTGATATAGAAAATATTTCTCAGTCATGGACAGCAGTGCAACCAGCACAGAGATCCCTGCATGAGAATGTAATGAGCAAGTGAAGATTACTGGCCAAGCAGAAGTGGGAGTCTGCCTCTCAGATGTACGGGGACAATTTTTGGAAGACCCAGAAGGTGAAGACAAGGAGCTTCCACTTGACAGAGCAATGTAGAGCCCAGTGTTGGGATATACAAGAAGAGATGACACACTCAAAGGGGTGATCTAAGAAAAACATCTCTATCAAAGCATTTGAACTGATATTAACATGGTAGATTATATTTATTAAAAACGGAGGAAAAAAGTTAGCAATAATTGATACATTATGCTGAGTGCTTGAAGGTTTTAGGTGTATGTGCAGACAGGGAATGGCATACCTTCTAAAATTTTGTAGAAAGAATGTGCAAAATTTATACAGAGATGGTAGAATCTAAAGAAAAGACCATTTTAAAGAAAACACCCTGATTATCGGCTCAAGGGAGAAGCATGATGGCATGCTTCTCTGCACTCTGATTACAGAGGGCTGGAAGGAGAGCCTTGCAAGAAATGGCAGTGGTGAGACAGACTCTGCATCATATTATCCTAAACTGAGAAGTCACTAGAGTGAAATAGGTAAAAAGGTAAAGGTAATAAAAATAAGTAAAAAATGTCTTTGTTGTTCCTTAAAACCTGTCTTGGTGCCTTAAAGTAAATCCATAGCATGTTTGGCATTTTCTGGCAGAGTGGTTATACCAAAATCGCTTGAGATATGATTTCTTTTTAACCTGTGGACTGGTTTCCATAAAAATTCTTCTTATTATTCTATTGTTCTTTTACTACCCGTAGTGAGTGGCTGATTTATCTTAAACATAAAGTAAATTAAATAGTTTTGTAATTTTCTTTTTGTTGTGCAGCAATTATTATAAAGTTACTCAAATTTTACACTTAAAAGAGACAATTGAACAACTTCCAAAAAAAAAAAAAAAAAGCACAGAAAATTATATTCATGTCCCAGCAAAATTTAAAAGATAAAGATTCACATTCTGTTGAATGACTCAGCACACTTGCAGCCAAGTTCTTGCACTTAGCATTGGCAAAATATTGTAATTTTCTAACATTAAATTACTTTACTCCCCTATGCCTCCCTGGAAATCTCTCCCCTCAAACTTTATATCAAATGCTAACAGTACAATATTCTTATTGCTGAATAAATCATAAATATATCACAAAATATGACATGAATTTTAAAATTGCCCACTAGAAGGCAGAATTCCCTAGCTTTATGTTTTACAAACTGGACTGATGACAGCTTTCCCTCTGCTTGGTATTTAAATAACAATTTGATGGTAGTTAAAATAATCTCAGTTAAATCATGGAACAGGTGTAGATTCATTATTTTGGTACTTGTAAAAGCAGTATTTAATATATAAATATTTATAGCTTTTTAAATGTAGTAATAATGTGTGCGAAGACAAAAGTGTCAATGTTATTAAAAGGGGCATCATGACCAAAAACTTTAAAAACTCCAAGTTGCACCAGGGGAGATTTAGGTTAAAATTAGGAGACATTTCTTCTCAGAAAGAGCAGTCAGGCACTGGGACGGGTTGCCCAGGGAGGTGGTGGAGTCACCGTCCCTGGGGGTGTTCAAGGAAAGGTTGGACGTGGTGCTTGGGGACAGGGTTTAGTGGGTGACAGTGGTGGTAGGGAGATGGCTGGACCGGATGATCTCGGTGCTCTTTTCCAACCTTAACAGCTCTGTGATTCTGTGCAATGTCGAGACATAGGGATGATTGCACTGCATGTTCCTGCATCATCTCAAACTCCTGCCAGACCTTGGAAGGACAGACTATAGAGACCCAAAGTCCTATAGAAGAGAAGATCAGTGGTCCAGGATGGAAAAGACGCCTGCCTAAGCATATCAGCAGCTCCATTTTCTGCCAAGCAGTCAGCTGTGGGTATTGCAACAGCAGCAGGCTGGGTCGCTTCGCTACATTTTCACTTTCTGTTGGTGGATTCCCGGTTTTCCCAGGCAGAATGTGCTGGGGATCTGTGGTGTCAACCACTTCAAAAAGAAAAGCTTTACAAAATCAGCGATAGTGAAAGAATATCTGAGAATTGAAGAGCGGGAATCCTTTAAACGCTGTCCTGGGAAAGGAGATTGCTATTAATAATTTGCAAAGACAGGGAGTGAATGTTCAGCTGGAAACAGCCTTCCCTAGGATTGGAAAAAAATTGTTCCATTTGTTCCGAGAGATTACAGGGCTGCTGAGGTATGGCCACGGAGGGGATGCCTGCAGCCTCTGCATGACACTGACAGAAAGGCTGAGCTTGTGGCAAGCAAGGCACCCAGCTGAAGAACTCTCCACGCCTGCACAAGGATGCAAGAAATCAACCCCGCAGAGACCAAAGGGCAGGTGAAAGGCTGCAGGCTGAGCCTGAGGGCTGCTCTCCTGGCACAAGCTGGCCATGGGTCTGCTGTGCCTGCAGGGAGTGTGGCCGGTGCCTGCCAAGGAGCAGGGGAAGGGCAGCTTTCTCTTCCAGAGACATCCACGGGGTAAGGGATGCAGGCCGACCTCTCCGATACACAAAGTTTGTGAATAGGCACTGTCAGTCTTTCTCATTAGTTTGGGAATTTCAGTCTTTGTTACTGATGAAATGGTTAATTACTCATTTATTTGGTTTCCTTGATCCTCTTGTTTGTTTTTCGCCCCTTCAATTAATTTCTGCTAATGAGATGTTTATTTGATGTCCTTTAATTCCCTGTTGTTACACAAACAATATCCCAGCTCTCAGAGTTTTCTCTTTCAATTTCTCTCTTTTTTTTTGCTTTTATAGCCAGCTATAAGGTCAAAGTGCTGAGTGAAAAGAAACCCAAGCACGTTGATTCTGTGAAAGGCCACTGAGATCCCAGAGAGAGAAATAAATTCCACCACCCTTGGAACCACAGAGGCCACTTTACATAATCAGATACAAATTTTCTTTCTATTCTTTCTTTCCATGCATTTTAGTTATATAATGAAATTAAAGACCCATTATTAACAGGTCTTAAAAGTCCACTTTGCACCAAAGTCATCCTTTTAGCCCCTTTCTCTTTTCTAAGTAGGTTTTGTGATTTCTTCCATGTGTCCTGCATGCACCTCAGAAGGCTTTCAGTTCCCAGCCTTGCCTCTTTGCTCCTTCGTGTGTAACTGAGACTTGCCAAAGATGCAGCTGCTGGCTAGATGGGGATGAAGTCAAATCCATGAAACAGTCTTTAAAACTACATTCAATTTATACTATACGATGAGATAAAAAACAAGATGTATTCTTCAGGATCAAAAGTGCCTTGTTACCTTTATCACCAAGCTCTCTGAAAAAGGTCGGTCCTGGTTTGGCTTTTGTAACATACAGCAGTGCAGCATCCACCTCCTTGAAAGACACAAACAAGAAAATAATAAAAAAAAATGGTTTTGAAAGAGAAGTCTATTTAGTTAACTAGCAGAAAGAATTCAAGTTCTTTTGAAGACGAAAGGAACATTTTGCTTACCTTTTTTGTCAGTTTCTTGGCTGAGGCTTTACCTATAATAAAAAAAAAATCATCGTTCAATAACAAACTCTGACATTAAACTTTGATCAGGTTCTGTGGCATTTCTTCAGATTTTTATGGGAAAATGCTAACTAATTTGAAACAGAATATTTTGCAGCAGGCAGTTTGTTTCTAATTCCCACAACGATCCAGAAAGGACAGCATTTAAAAATAATCTGAGCAGTCTGTTCAAACGTTTTTCAACCTTGACGAAACCCCAAACCACCTCGGTATCTGTGACTAACGCACGGGTGTGATTTTGCGTTCTGCGGGCTACCAGCGCGGTCACACAGTAAGGTTATACAGTGAGAAACAACTGGATTATTTACAAAGGGATTTGCAGGCACACATAATGCAGTCTGAGTACTCAAAAACTAAGAAAACACAGGGGAAAAAAAAGAAGAAAAAAAGAAAGAATTGATATTTCTGTGAAGCAGAAGTAAATTGACCAACTCTTCCTCCTGAAACAGCACCAGGGGAAACCATACAGGCTCGTAGTGTTTATCAGTAGGTTCAGTGTACATTCAAACGGGGAGGTCACTGTGCAGTACAAAGCTGTACTCCTGTACTCCTGGCTGCAGATCTGTGATGTGTTTTATCAGTGGGACTTCTCAGCTGGCTCGGAAACCCTGCAGCCACGGACCGGCAGGCGCTGCGCTCCGTCACTTCTCCGGCCACCCGCCCTATCACACCACCCTGTCTCCTCAGCATTTCTCCTCAAACGAAGCTTGAAGCCCCGTGTCCTTCACTCGTGCCCCTCTCATGGCTCCTTTCCTTCACCTCCAGCTCTCCTGGACTCCAGCCAGCCTCTCTCTCCTCCTCACTGACGCAGCGCGAGCACAGGCAGAGCTCCTTGCATCTGCTCTCGGGACTGATGCCGCCGGGTACAGCCGCCGTGCTCGGGCTCCAGGGCTGCTTCACGGGCATCTCTCATCCACAGGGCCCCCAGCACAGCGCTGCCGGTTGGGAATGGGATGCGACAGGGGCAGCCTGGTGGGCTGCGGTCAACAACCTTCTGCCAAGTGCTTTCACATAGCTTAGCCAAAACGAGGTGCGTTCTCACCAAAACTGCACATTTCTGTAACGGTGGCAAAAGACGTGCCTGGCTGCAGGGGGACCCCACTGGCAACTTTTGGCTTCCAACCTAGGGAGCTGCTGGAACACCTCAGCCAGCACCAGTCTGCTTTTCAGCATGGGCAAGCCAGTGCCTTGGTCTCTGCTCCTTGAGCTGGCAGTAACATTTTTGCTGAAAAATTCCTCCCCCCAGCCCCCAAATCAGCCTAAGGCAGGCACCTGGCACATAACGTTTCAACCCAAATGTTTGAGTTTGACAAAAGTTATAAGCAACTAAAATTAGGGTTTTATAAGTGGAGTGTTGAGTGACCCCAGCAACAGGTGCTGCCAGCACCACCTGTCACTGCGTATGAATACATTTTTGTGCAGCCCGTGTACATGTATTTGCACACGCACATATATAAAGCCATGTGCACAGATACCTTCTAGGCCAAAGGAAACACAAAATCCACTGCTCTGCCTCATTTGAGATAAAAGAAGACAGGCTACCAACAGTTTGGGAGAGCGAGTAAAAATCCCTATACGCAGCAGGGCTGAGTCCTGAGCAGTGTAACACCACCATAGAGCATCTTAATGAATGGCTGTTTAGCAAGTACTGTGATTCAGATCTCAGCCTTGAAATGTCGCCTCCTCTGTATGGCGCATTTCAACGAGGAATTAAATCACACTGTGGCAGCCCTTTCATCTCGGGAGAACCCACCAGGCAAGACGCCTTCTAAGAGGGAATGAGTCAGGCTGCGTGTCCACAAACAACACACTCTGAAAGGAAAAAAAGGAAAACCACCCTGCAATGATTTTCACCGAAAATGCTCCTTGTATTTGTTTTGAAGCCAGCCACGCACCCTTACTTGGTTTGCAGCAGCTCTGCTCCTTCCATTCTCCTGGTGGCCCAAGGAGCACCAGCTCCAGGAGGACAACCACCACTGCAGTACTGTAGCAGGCAGTAGCTGTTTGCCAGCTTCCAGGAGGATGACGAAGGAGACGAGCTGAACTCTGCAGGCTGGAACGGCAAAGGCATGGATAATTGATGCAAGAAAGTGCTGGGAGCTGCAGTTTAGACACTAGTTGGCCAAATTCGTGAGGACTGGTTAAGCTTGTGCTTCTCTTCACCGTGCTGAGTAACACCTCAGTTACTCAGTTTTAGGGGATATATCCTCAGTGACAATAACACTACCTCAATAAAAATTAGGAAAGGAGAGGAGAATCTGTTGTAGACGTGTGGATCTTCTTTTCTCCAGCCAGCAGAGTCACAAATGCAATTACTGAGAGCTCATGCACAGACCTGTGGCTGCTGTCAACACCTCCCCTCTTGCATTCAGCTACGGCCACCCTCCAGGGGAAGGTTAAGATCTTAACATGCCGACCAACCTGTTTCAGAGGTGAAAAGATGGTAACAGCAACGGTACAGAGGTGCTCATGCTACCACTGACTGGGGAATCTTGGCACAAGGGAGAGGACCAACAGAGGAGACGAAGCCTTTGCTGAGTAGCAGAGGAGAAGGAGGATGAGAAGGAGGAGAAAGAAGAAGTGGAGGAGGAGGATGATGATGATGAAGAAGAGAAGGAGGAGGATAGGCTTCAAAATAAAAAGTTCTTATAATGCAGGGGAATGAAAATAGCATTCAGATGTCTGTAAGCATGTGTGCTGGCACACCAGCATTTCCTTTTTTTTTAAGAAACACCCAACAACCCACACCTGACATTTGGGGCACTAGTGTTATTTTTCATATTGAAGTTTGTGTAAAGTATTAGAACACAATCTTATAATAATAATAGAATGTAAACTGTAGAATTAATTTCCTCCAGTAACTACTTGCATATTTTCTAAGAATTAAGTCCAGTTATTAGTAGTGTCACCACATAAAATCATCCGAGAAGGTTCAAATCTCAGCTTTCACTTGGAAATGTTACCTACTTTTATTGAACCACTTGTAATATTCCTTGAATACTAATTCAGCTCTTGGTGCTTATTCGTTCAATTTCTTGACTCACACATCACACATGCAGCCCTCTGATGAACAACATAATTTAAGCCCTTATTCCCTAATTCTTCTTTGCAAGAAATACACTGCAAATATAGGAACAGTTTTCTTAACCAGTTCAGACACTAAAAAAATGCCTCTTCCTCTTTATCAGCTAGATCTCAGTGCTGCTACTCCTGACAAATGGCCACAAATATACAAGGCTCTAAGTCTTTCTCTGAGGAATACAGGCAAGGATATTATTTGTTGGAACAATTTAACGTAATAAGTAAAAGAACCACATGATGCACTTCTCTTTAGTTTTATTCTTTTACCTTTATATATTTTTGCTAATAGGAAAATTAATGACATATGAGAAAACTTTATTATAGTAGAAACAGTCTTACTTTGATATCAGAAAAAGAAACTTGAATTTTTTATTGTTTTGAACAGGAATGAATGGGAAGAAAGACTTTTTTTTTTTTTTTTTCTTTCCTGTACGTCTGCCAAGACTGTGATGGAATTCTGGCTTGAGGTACACTGAGCATTTTCAAGGGTCTCTACCTATTTTACAGATGCCATCATTCGGCTTTCACTATCTACAGTGGATCCATGGAACAACCACGAGGTACTGACACACCTTGCACAGACAAAAAAAGCCATTCTAGCTTTTTAAGCTGAATGAATGCTGAGTCTACCTGCAAGCAGACAAATTCTGTGCTGTTAGCCAAGAAAGTTAGCTGACAACTGTAATTAAGAAAACACTGCCAAAAGCAGCTACTTCAGCTTTAATTTGCCCTCGGCAAGCCTGGGTATTTTGTCACATACATTCCTTACAATAGAAGGGTTTCCATCAGCTATCAATTTTTTACACTGAGATGTAGAATGAGCCCGACATCAATGTTAGGATTAGTGTTAGGAAGGGGATGAATTAAACAAGTACCCACTTGCACTCCGTAACAGCCATTTACACCCGCGCGGCTCAGGAAGGGCTCAGATCTGACAAAAGATGTGCAGAGCCAAAGAATGAACAAAAATCACTAAGATCCACAATTACAACAACAACAACCAAATGCCAAAGCAAAAGCAGAAAAATTACTATCATCAATGATAGCAGAGAAAGTAGAATTTTACATGTCTCAGTATTGCTCTATTTTGCTAATATGGAAATCATCATTAATTTTAAAAGAAATCTTCCTCCACAGACTTAACCTCAAATTGGAACAGGACAAAATAGGGATCTTTCCTTAAGGGAACAACAGGCTCCTGTCCCTCTTATCAGCAATGTCACTGAGAAGGTTTGCCCACGATCTCTCTTCAGCTCTACTTTAGATAGACACAGTGACAACCAAGTGAAAAAAAAATGTCCTCACAGTTTTTAAATTTTAGATAGCAATCATTGCTATCCTTGCTGAAGTTTGACAAGTTCAAAGTCATACTAGGGACCTAAGAAATTACTTGTTTTTCCCAGATAAAGTAAGACGACAACAGTGTTCTGTGTGTCACAATTTAATAAAACTTTCGTTCTGCAAAATGATGGATGAAACGGACCTTTTAGATGGGATGGGAATTCAGCAGAGTTTTAATCTGCAGGCTCTGAGGATCAGGGCCTTAATCAGAAATGCTGTGTGCAACGCACGCTGCGGCCTTTGCAGAAGAGCCCATGCTGCGGCCTTGCCTGCCATTGGGAACAAGGCTTTGTTTTGTTCCCTTTTAGCCCACTACCAACTTCCACACAAACCAAACTCTGCAAGTCCAACCCCTGAACCCCAGTGAGCTAGGTTAGATAAGAATCATGGACACTGATTTTCTCCAGGACACCTGGTTATTTATTTTTGAATTAGCCTAAAATATAAGATTATTGAAATTCAGTAGCTTGTACTGAATTCCCGGCTCTTTTTATTATTAATATTTTTATATGATACTGGACAGGTAACTTATCTCAGCAAGTTCTTTGTTTACCTTGCTTCTTTACATGCTCAGCTCTTAAAAGCAAACACAATCTTTTCCATGCATTTTTAAAGACCTTACTGTTAATGAAACCAATAATGTAAAGGGCACAACTCAAGCCAGTAATTACTTCTTTAAAGTCTCCTTTTGAAATATTGGTGACAGAGATAAATCAAGAATAGACAAAAAAAAAAAAAAAAGTCTTTTGAAGGCGTGACAAACCAAGCGGTCAGATTCCTATAGCTACCGGCACACCAGTATCTGAATAATAAATGAGAGCACTATTTAAATGAATTAAGAAACCACTTCAGCTAGAAAGCTTTTACTGAATTAGGGCATTGCTCCATTGAAACATAATTGACAGAAGTCATTTCAATCACACGAATTAGTGAATTGAACCACCTGAATTAAAATCTAAGTATGCCCAGTGGAAAAGGCAATTTACAATAACAGCAGCTTCTGATATGCTTTACCAAACAAGCTTTGCATCTGTCCTTCTTTATTTAGAGCAATCATCCCTCCAAGGAAATGAGAAATACACGGTCCTGGGCGGGGGCCAGCACTGGCAAGTGTCCATCTCAGAGGAGCAGTTGCATCAGCCCCAGCCGGTGCAGGAGGACGTCTCTGTGAGTCAGGCAGCCTGGGGTAAGAGGGGTGGGAAGCTGATGCAGGGAGGAAACATCAAAGGATGACACAACCTTTTAGGAAACCAAAAGAGACTGAACATTTCAGATATGCCACTTTCCAAAACCCGTTAAAGGGACAGTGGCATGTAGTTACCAATGTTAACCAGAATAACCCATGGTGCCGGGTTAAAACCTCAGCTTGTGATGCTCACCACCGAGCACGTGAGCACCTCTGTCCTCTCTGGGGCTGTAGCAGCAGCCTTTGGGAACAGCAGCGAGAACAAGGGAGCCACTTTTCCATAGGTATTATCCAGGGAAGGTGACTTGCTCCTTGGTCTGCTCTCCATCCTAATAACATACCCAGGATGCAGACAGGAAAAGTTTGAGAATATGCTCAAACTCCCAGGCTTACCATCACACGTGCACTGCTAATCCTTGCAGTGTTATATAGCATACAGAAGGGGATTTCTTCCAATACAACCAGAAAGTGTAGCAGCAATCCAGGCTGGGAAGGGCTAACTGGAACTGCAATTCGACAGCTCTCCGTGTCTGCAAGCAACGGCAGCTCTCAGCCACGGCAGGAGCGAGAGATGTGAGATAAGACTTCACAGGTCTTATTTCACACATGAAGAGCAAGGAGCCAAGCAGAGCATGCAGATCTCTGGCAGATGAGCAGCTCCCTGGAGGAGAGGCTGCCAGCCTCCTGTGCTGGTCTGAGGTCAGGACTAGAGGCAGCATCCTGAAGGAAAACTTTTCTTGTGTGAAATGCAGGGCTCCAAACTCCCAATTCAGTGCCCCATGTTTGGTTGCTCTGGCTTCATTTAGATATCTAAAAATTAGATGCCTAAATCTGAGTTAGTGGTTTCTATGGTGCTTTGCTATAACTACGATGGTCTACAAACATACGTAGAAAAGGGTGTATAATTAGCTCAAAAACCTGCTGCTCCTATTTCAGGTCTGAAGGAGAGCTCATGTGCCCAAAAGCTTGTCTAATTTTTCCAGCTTACAGCAGCTGGTCTAATAAAAGATATTATCTCTGTCTACAAACCTCATCCTGACTGATGACTCCAGGCTCCCTTTATAGTCAGGGGAGAGAACAGACACAATGAAAGAGCAATTTATTCCACATTGAGAGAGGTGTCTACTATGGGCCTTGGACTTACCTGCTTCCTTCCATAACTTTAAAGAGATCCTACAACCACTTGCTCTGGCCTGACATTCACTTATATATGAACAGAGTAGATGAATACTTTTGCAAGTGGTATATTAAGAATTTTATCAGGTGCAAAGGGGAAAGTGGATTACGGTACAAGAGGTGGAATGGGCTGCATAACTGGAGCAATAAATTATTGTAAAAGACAATTACCTGGAAGGAGCTGTACCCATAATGTATGTTTCAGAGACCAGAAGGGTGGAGAATGACTCCTGCCAATCTCCAGAACAGCATAAGCTAGACTAAGCCTTCAAGAAGACTTTGAATTCATGAACTTTGTTCCTGCTGTGCAGTGAAGAGGAGATGATTTCTGTAGCATTGCCGTGCTTCATGTTGTCGTCTCCTATGGCTAACAAAGACTAATTTTTCAAGTATAGCAGTTCTGGAGCACGTGCTAGGTTGAGGTACAAACAACAGATGAAGATAAACTAAGATAGCCTCGTGTCACTAGAGGTTTAATTCTGCTCCTCTAGTAGGCAGTGGTGGAAGTCAGGATCCGTGGTCTAAGGGCTCTGCAATCTACTTTAAGGGGGGAGAAGATATATGTAACAAAAATGAAGAGGCAAGTGAGAACAACAACAATGAAATGACAATTAAAAGTTTAACTGCATGCACAACGTGAGAAAATTGCCTCTTAATTGTAAACAGAGATGAATTTGGATTCAAAATGAGAATGTGTGCCTATCAATCATTCCACTATCAAAATGAAGGAAAAGGTCAACAACTTAACAGCAACAGAAATTTATTCTAATCTCCTGTATATGACTTGATTTAAGCTTCTGTGCTCAATGTAAAGCTGCCATCACTACTGTAGCAACTATCCTTGTTGTATCTTATTCAACCACTTCTACAATTTGTACTCTTCCGTATGTATCTGAAGATCTTACCTACTGTGCACTTTTCACGAGTTTTGCAAAATGTCACAAAACATAAGTACTATTAAATGCAACAATATTAAAGAATACAAGAATATAAAAAAACTTAGTTATCACAAGTTGGATTCACATGCTGGCATACATAAGAGAGGTACCAGGTGAAGAATTTGTCCTTTGCATGGGGATTTATCAGTAGCATAAAGCTACCTTACTGATCCTTAAATAAGGAGAAGAGGCCTGTGTCAGTAAAGAGTAAGTGGTTCAGTTGCAGTAAGGACCCAAACTACATTTCTTTACTATGGACAATAATTCCCTCTTTTATTAGAGAGGACTTCTTTTTTTTAACCTCCTTGCCTGGACATAATTTATACCCTACGCAGGAACTGCAAATCAGATCAAACTGTACCAAATTACATCAAGTAACTGTGGTTTATTTATTGTACTCTGACATGTAACAAACACCCTGACATGCAAGAATGACAGATAACAAGGCCAGAAAAGACCACATGGGCCACCTGCTTTGTCCTGTTGCTCCCAGAAGACTTTTGCTCATGCTTTTTCACCGGTTTATGTACACGCAAATACACGGTCATATGTTAGAAAGATAATATTAATACTAAACTGGAGTTTGGGGTTCAAAAGATGATAGCGACATTCAACTGCTATGTTTATGTAGTAGTTTGCTTTTTCTTAAACTTACACAACTAAGTACAAAAAACATGAAGGTGATGTTGATATTGCTTATTCCTACTGGAAAAAAAGAAAGAAATGTAATAATATAACTAAAAAAATAAAATTGGAGACATTTTGTGAAAAATTTGAAGTTTTTTTTTTGTGGTATCAGCATGAAAAATGCAGTGCTGTTACCATAACTCTGTTCAGATGTAGGGCATTTATAGCGCTTGTGTCCAAGCAGTAAATAGCTGACAGATCAGTGCATCAAGCCAATTTAAATTACTGCAGTGAGCAAGTAACTAGGAGCACTGACATTTCACATAAATCGGGTGTGTTCTCAAGAGTGCTGTAAATATCAAATGCTGTGTAGATCCAGTTTACATAGTAGCTCACTGTTTTTTCCATTTCACCCTATGACATATCAAATTATTTACACCATGATTAATGCTTTCTTTTTTGTTAAAACAATATTTTTCTTTTGAAGATTAATTTACTTATTTTTACAGCAATGTGCAGTAAAAGTTCATAGAATCATTGCTAAAAACGTTCCAAGGGATGACACCTGATTGGAAAAATACAATGAAATTTTGTTAGAAGTCACAGTTTGGAAAACTTCTGCTCATTATATCCCAGCAATCCTTAGTGAGACCTTCAGAAAAGAAAAAAAAAAGGTGGGGGGATGGCTGATGTCCACCTGCACAGCTATTGGGAACTCTGGAAATCTCATCAACAGGATACCTGACTTCTATTGCTGCACTATCCTAATGATGCTGGTAATCTCTCATCCTGTTCCACTCTGCTGTTGCCTTGTCCTTCCATCAAACACACATAATTTGACTCCTTCAGGGCTGCCTTACACCCTTCAAAGACTAAATGCATCCTTCCCAGCATCTTGTTGCTCTTATCTGTTTTCCAGAGGTAAAAATCTCTAGGGAACATAGCACAAAGAGCATCTTTTTGGTGACTGCAAAAGATGGCCTCAGGAGGTTCAGAGAAGTTTGTGAGAGGCTCTGTGAAGGAAGGTTCCCCTGTGGTGAATGCAAATTGTACAGCCATTTCTCCAGCAAAATGCATTGCAAATGAAAATTTGGTAGGAGTGGTTTACAGACCACACAGTTCTGCTGCTGCCCAGATGGACCTTGATAGGGTGAAGAAATGGATCAACAGGGATTTCATGAAGTTCAGCAAAGGGAAATGCCAAGTCCTGTACCTTTGGAGGACTAAACTCTGGGTAGCAAGTGGCTGGAACTGAGTAGCTGGAAAACTGCTTGGCAGAAAAGGACCTGGGGTCTTGGTGGACCAGAAGTTGATAATGAACCAGCAACATGCCTCTGCACCACAGAAGGTCAAAAAGCATCCCGGGTGGTGATCCCTCCCCTCTGCTCAGTCCTGGTGAGACACAATTGGAGTGCTGTGTCCAGTGCTGGGCTTTCCGGTACAAGGGAGACACAAATGTCCTGAACATACAAGTAAAGTGCCAGGAGGATGATTAAGGGACTAAAACATCTGGCATACATGGAGACTGAAAGGGCTGCAATTGCTTAGTCTTGAAAAGATAAGGTACATGGGGATCATACCAGTATCTATAAATACCTGATGGGAAGCAGCAAAAACAACAGAGATAGACTTCTAAGTCATGTCAGCTGTATGGACAAGAGGCAACATACAGACATTGAAATATAAGAAATTTTATTTAAGCATGCGAATGAACTGTTTTTTATAGTGAGGGTGTGGTCAAGCACTGGAACAGGTTGCCCAGAGAGGTTATGGCGTCTTCATCCCTGGAGATATTCAAAACCCAACTTGACATGGTCCTGGGCAACCTCCCCTCACTGACCTTTCTGGGATAATCTCCAGGGCTCCCCTCCAGCCTCAGCTATTCTGTGATTCTATGAATGAATGCTTGAAGACTTTTGTTTCCATGAGGACTATGAATACAAGACACCTCTCTAATCTAATACAGTCACCTAACTGAGTTTGCAACAGGAAAACATCAGTTTAGGTGCCTGTGTAACTTACTCTAACACTAAGTAAAAGCAATAGCTGGTAGGTTGCATGTGGAGATTTAAGATTCCTACCCCCTTGCTTATACCACAGGCAACAACATTCTTTACTATGCGTTTAAGGCTGTATCCTGGTTTACATCTCACTGACAACTTGTGAAGAGAGAAAGAGCTATTTTTGCTTTAATTCTTAAGATCAGAGACCACAACATACTGGATTTAACTGCGAATTTGGACATTTTATTGAAAGGAAACAGTTCTACATTGGTAATTTTTGTTAATGAGAACTCCGTGTTTAAGATCAAGGTCTAGGACATTTTGTCTTACTGTCTAGAGCACGGTAAACACCACAAAAATTCAGAACACTATTACATTTATCTTCCAGAACATAAGCCTTATTCATGAACAGGCCATTGACATTGACTAGATGTCTGAGTGTGCTCAATACAGTTACAGAACAGTTATACTGCAGTTAATTTCTAAATTATAACCAATATAAATTCTGCTTAGGAATGAAAGGATCAGCTGAACATGCACTAGATGGTTTGCAGTTCCTGTATGGGGTGACTGGGGCTAGCTTCTCTTCACCTCTGCCTTGCAGCAGACTTCTCTTGAAGAAACCATAAATGCATTTGTACAATAGGACAAAAAGGGATGAAATCACTTTCTTTACACATTTAGATTTTAGGTATCTTGAAAGCATTTAGTAAATTAATGACTGCCTTTTTTGAATGTGGGTATGTGGAACTTCTAAAATGTGACAAATCAAAACGAAATAAAGTTCACAAGGTTGTTTCAGATCCACTTGCTAATATTACATAGTTTTACTCAGAATACTTGCATTTTGGATCCAGAGGGCTGCGAGGAGAGAGCAAGCTCTCTACTGTGGACTTTGGGAGAGCAGGCTTTGCCCTCTTCAGGAATCTGCTTGGTAGAGTACTACGTGACAAAGCCCTGGAGGGAAAAAGGGCCCAAGAAAGCTTATTAATATTCAAGGATCACCTCCTTCAAACTCGGGAGCGATGCATCCCAGTGAAGAGGAAGTTGGGCAAAAATGCCAGGAGGCCTGCATGGATGAACTAGGAGATCCTGGCCAAACTCAAAGAGAAAAAGGAGGCCTACAGAGAGTGGAAGCAAGGACAGACATCCTGTGAGGGATACAAAGACATTGTCTGAGCAGACAGGCAACAAGAAAGGCTTCCATAGGTATATCAGTGATAAAAGGAAGACTAGGGAAACTGTGGGCCCTCAGTACCCCTGGGAGTGTAGTGACTGGACAAGGTTGAATGGCTTTAAAATAAAAACGGGTGGGTTTAATTTAGACCTTAGGAGGAAATTTTTTAGTCAGTGTGGTGAGGCCCTGGACCAGGTAGCCCAGAGAAGTTGTGGATGCCCCATTCCTGGAAGTTTTTAAAGCCAGGTAGGATGGGGTCTAGTGGGAGGTGTCCCTGCCCATGGCAGGGGGTTGGAACTAGATGACCTTTAAGGTCCTTTCCAACCCAAACCATTCTGTGATTCTGACTTTTGCATTTGGTGATATCCATCTGTTCCTCATCTTCCCAAAGTCTCCTGACACCATCCATTGAAAGAAAAGGCTGAGTAAACACACATAAAAGAAACATCCATTTTGTAACTTGTTTTATTAAAAGAACAAACTGAATTACTGGATGTCTTTTCTAGCATAACACAACACATCACTTTCTTTTTCTGCAGAATCATAACAATTGCTACTAACTCCCATTAGTGATTAGTGAATCGGCATAAGAAGAAAAAAGGGATATTTGAGGGGAAGAGACTTTTGGCATAGGTACAGCAGTGTAGCACTTAACTTCAGATATTTTAGATTCCTAGAGATTATAAGCATGACTAGTGGTAAATGGAATTGCTATTCAGAGCTGAATTAAGCTGATCCTGTCCTGTCAGAATTTCCAGAAGGAACCTTTTCCCTTTATAAGGCTCTGAAGATAAGGATATTCTAATTACCTTGTTTGGGAACTTGCCTACAGAAGATGCTGCCTACTGCTTTGGGTTTTTTACTGGTCCTGTGCTGACCTGCTTCATTATTTCCAGAACTCCCCAGGTTTTGGCATTATTTGTAATCTCTAGCTGTTCTATCTTTCTTCCTTCTCATACGTAATAGGAGTTCCTTTCAGTGGTTGATTTGCTTCAGTTGACGGTCCACATTATTATTGCTTTTCCCTTTAAATTAGACAGGAGTTTCTTTCTAACTTCTAAGATTAGCTCATTCTGTTTTTAGCAAATCTAGAAGCTCAGAGCAAACCAGTAACAGCCCCTGCTGAGTCTGACTTGTTTATACATCATTAACATCTGCCACATAGCAATTAACAGATGTTTGGGAAGTTTTCATACAGCAGGGGCTCCAAGAGCATGCAAGTGATAACAGAAGGCTTCTGTATTTTAAGCTAAGAAAGGTTTATCTTATTTTTTTGCCACACAAAACAACTACTGAAGGGACCTGGTTTTGGCTATTTTTTTTCAGAGTAATAGAAGGAAGACAGTTACCTAAAACTGATTTGAAACACTGCCTTTATTCAGAAGGTAAGGTGGTAATGGAAAGAGGAGCAGGATCATGAAGAGTCTGAGAACTCCCCTGAAAGGTAAGAGGGAACTATAGTGGAACTAAAGTGATGAGAAATCACAGAAGAGCATAAAAACAGATGTTACTTGTGACTTACCACAGTGGCCAAAATGTTAAGGTTAATTTCCAATTTAGAAAAAGAATTAATGCTGTCAATAGAAAGTTTAGTAATAAATTACTGATGTGATATGCATCAGCATTCCCTACCAGTAGAAAATAAAGTCTTGTGCACCACCTAGAACACCTCTTCTGCTCTAAGGGATGAACTTTCAAGACTGAATAAGAGAAGTGAAGATAAGCCTTCTCTTGACCCTGTGATCTCAAATTCCTCAGAATCTAGAGGGAAAAAAAAAGTCTGTCAAAAAAAATAAAAATCAAGGTAACGATCAGCAGTCTCTTTAAAAAAAAGGAATTAAAACATCTTTTCTATAGTTGTCTTGTTTGCCCAAGACTTGTCCCTGTCTCAATTCAACTCATCTGATGTAGCAAACCTCAAAAACACATTTGTCTTTACCTTGCCTTCAATTATATAATCAGGTTTCTAAAGAATTCTGATCCTACTAAGCACCATAGTAAACATCGTATTAGGCCTGTCAAAATAGATACAGAAGAATTTATTCAGTAAAGACAATGGAGGAGACAAATGTAAAAACGCAACTACATTTTATATCAAAATTCCTGCTAACAGCATCTCATTTAACCTGCAGAATTCTTCAGTAAACTGGGATTCTGTGTCCACTGCCTCTAATGATCCTTGTATTGTCTCCATCCTGTCATACTCACCTTCTCTGACCAAACTAATTACTTCTCCAAAAGCAATCTTGGATTGAAAAAGTGAACAAGCAAGGTGTGCAAAGATGTACATTATCTGAAAGGCATTAACCCCTTCACTGTACACGTCAAATGTTCTTGGTCAGATTTCTATGTTTTTTTTTGTTTTTTTTTTTTTTTTTTTGGTCTTAGCCACAATTCCATGATTATGTTAAAACTTTGTTCAAGTAAGAACACAGGACATATTTTGCTCTACTGTAATACTCTCAGCCAGGCATATGCATAGAGCTACAAACAAGGACCAAAGCACCTGTGGTGCTGGAAGCTGTTCTACATGTGGAGACTGAGAGTAAAGTGCATGCCAACCAAGTACAAGTATATTTTTCTATTAATCATTGTTTTATATCACTTAGCTCCACAACTGATGCTGCAGTTTGACAAATCAGATGTTTCAGAAACAGCATTAACTTAAGAAGTTCCTGACTTCAATTCTTTTTCCACCTCTTAGGACACAGTGATTGCAGGTGGGCTGTGCTCTGAGCCAAGGAATGCAGTTGGCTTTATAAAAAGAAATCAAATTTAAAAAAAAAAAAACACCACCACAGAATAAAGCTACCTACACGAAGCCATGGAATAGATGGCCTCCCCCAAGCCAGATGAGATCAAAATAAACCCGGGTTTGCTTAACCTAACAAGACCAGTGCTGAGTCATGATATAATTATCTATAACGCATCATGGGGTTAAGATTCAAAAGAAAAAAAAGCTTATTTTAGGTAATAGAAAATGTTGGCATAAGAGCAAGTGGGTTTAAACGGAGAATGATTAATTTTAGGTTGGGTATCAGAAGAGTGTTCAAGCAACAGAAAAGATGCTGTGTCACTGCTTTCCAATATAAGCAGTAGTGACAACTGATTTTAAATTCACCATGAAACATTTATACACGGTCTATATTTTAAGTTTTTAAACTGCTGAAATGGGAGATGACTTTTAGAAGGCATATGATAAATGTTGATACACTTAGCCATGGAATACTAAAAAGAAGTGCTAAGGCATGAAGTATCACCGTAACAGAGCACACAAATATTTAAAAAAAAACAACACTACAAGATATTACACGTTAACTTAGGTGAGCTGTGGTAATAGGTATCAATGTTCTTATAATGGCATGATTAAGTAGATATCCTTTCTCCTCCATACAACAGTACTGGACACAAAGAACAGTGACTGTCCTTCTGCAATGAGCATCTGCTTTAGCTGTAGTGGAAAGAGATTGAATTGGGATGGGAATCAAATTCTAAGCAGGCTTTTTACAATTCTCACAGTGAATGCAAATGAAAAGCAAACAATAGGCAGCTTTCTTGTAATGAACGGGTAAAATAATTTTATGTTGCCCACTGCAAATTGAGCCATTTAGGTAATGGGTTACTGTCTCAAGTACCATTCCTGGTCTCCATAGCAAAGCCACTCTTATTTTTTCCCCAGTCTGCCTTTACTATCAGACACATTACAGAAAATGTTGCTCCCTTTTGCTAATAGTTGATCTCTTTTGCTGATTAGACCAAAGCCTGAGAAGCAGATGAAATTTTTGAACATTAAGTTTTATATTTTCTCCCAGGAAAGTGACAATGAGACAGAAGTGAGCTGTCACATTTCCCACCACCAGAAAACCCACAGAGAAAAATTAATCACTGTGTCAGGGCATGGGTGGCTTCTCAGAAGTTGTCAGAGAGAGCAGAGCAAATAAATACAGGCCCAATGGAAAAGCAGATGCCCATTCACATGAGACAAAATGACTAATTTTAGTATTCTCTATTATAAGAACCTGCAATGTCAAGCTCACAACTGTTTGGATTTGGTCCACAGTTAAGAACAAACACATCTTGCTCTTCTGCAGGAAAACAAACCAAACCAAAAAACATTTGGGGAGGAACACAAAAAGACAGAAGTCTTCTGATTTCTAGAAGTCAGGATTTCTCCGGTGGGACAGGTGACTTACTAAGTGCTTGCCAACACCACCGCAGCAGCAAGACTCCCCTGTCCCAGCAGTTCCAGCAGCATCCAAGGTATCAGCGCAGAGGACGTGAAGCAAAGGCACAAAGAGGCAGCGAGTACCTGGGAAAATGAGCTGTATCATACTGAAGACTTCAAACATCAGCCTTCCCAAAAGACCACTGAAATAGTCTGAACAAAGTCAAATGGCAGCTGGCTTGGCTATGTTTTATATTCAAATTCCATCTGGAAAGAACCAAAGTGGGATTTGTTTGGAAAAGTGGCAGCTTTCATATGGTATGGCTGAAAAATCCTCAGACTTTCAGGTATGCAAACCTTTTCCAGGTCTGAGAGGAAAGATTTAAGGAAAGCTGTAGCCAGCAGAGTGACCAGGTGCTCAGCAGCATGAGGGATGGCAGGGTGAAGACCAGGGCTCTCTGACAGCCTGGCTAGTGTTGGGAGGTCGGTTCCCTTGCTGAGATGTGGCTCTGGGATGTGTCCTCCTCTGCAGTTAACGAGCTGGGCACTGGCATGTAAGCAGGTGGCTCTGACAAGAGAAACCTGTGTGTTTTATGCATGGAAACAAGCTCTGAGCTTGGTATTTGCTTTTGTTTCACAGTAGGCGAGACAGGCTACTGACTGCAACCTGTGCTGTAGCCAATGCAGGTGCCTCCAGGCTGAGCAGCAAAAAATGAGTGCATAATGTGGGTAGGTTCCCCTTTGGGAAATGCACGCCAATGCTCTCAAAACAGGGGGCAATACAGCTTCTCAAAGATCCCTCTTTGGGCCCCAGTCATTCACTTGGCAAGCAGGGATTGCTCCCTGCATCTGCCACAGCAGGCTGCACACCTTGCTTGCTCTCACTTCCTATAATGGTAGTGATACTTGATGGGTCCACCTTAAATATTTGAAAAAAAAATCACAATTTAATATTTCTTATGAGAAAAAAAAAAAGGATTATCAAGTATCAAGATTACTCCAAAAAGAATCAATCACATGACTAATATAAAAATCCTGCTCTGGCCTAAGGGAAAGCACAGAACCATGAGCACAAAGTCACACACAACTGAGAACACGAGGCCAGAATGCAAGATGGATTTTGGCAGGAACCTGATGTGCACTTCTGGCACCTGTTATCATCCACCTAGGGGTCTGCCAGAGCGCCATCATTTCTAAGCATTGTAATGAAACCCAAGGTATTTTATAAGCAGATTGCACTTTTTAGATACAAAACAATACCTGTCTGTGTTAAGGACATATGCTGCAAGAAATTAAAATACATTTAAGAGTGATAAAAATTCATTGAGTCTGATTTTCACGCTACATCTGTTAAGACTTAATTGTCAGTGAAGCAGGATGTTTCAGAACTGATTAAGTTCCACTGAATTTATTAAAGAAATAATACTGAAGTAATCTGTCAAAAAAGCATTCAGAACCCATGGCAGAAAAAATCCAGGAGATATTTTCGGTGGTATGTCAACAATTATGTTACAAATGCAGTCCAAATAATACGTGGTGTTCCACAAAAATAAAAAGTCCTTACAAATAGGAAAAATATTCAGAGCCCATGAACAATTGTAGGAGTTCTTGAATTTTGCCCACATGTATTACAAAAGAGAAGTGTGACTTCTCTGTTAAGTATTTTAAATATCACGGTAGCATGTCACGAAACTGGAATAGTTAACTAAAGCAGAAACTGCTGCAAGACTTCTGAAATTCTAACGCAGACGTTGTTTATACAACAAGCAGGCTCCTGTTATTAATAACCAGATCTTTCCATTACTTGTACTACAAGTATTCTGTATGCGCACAATATATTTTCATTCTTTTCAAGGAATCTGTTTTCCATTCAGGTGCCATTAAATAACCAATAACTTTCACACTTTAAATAACTAAATCCTTCAAGATGTGCGTTGAGACCACTTGCCTCTCGCTTACAGCTCGGCTGAAGTCTGACCAGTTTTAGTATCAATATTGTTCTTGCGCCGTGTTTTAAAAAACTGCTTTCATTCATTGAGAACTTGCAATATACCTCCTCATTAAATACTGCTCCTCAGAAAGCAGAATAGCTAGCAAATTATCTTCAAATCATGGTGTCTTGTATTTTTTAACTAATCAGCAAGCATTGCAGTCGATAGAGATAAGAATTCTGATTCTGTGTCATTCTCTAGCTAGTCAGCATTGCCACAAAATTAAAAATAAGGATCAAAACAAAGCCAGGAGCTTATTATAACCTTGCTGTTGTCTCAAGCAGACACAGACATAAAAATACAAATTAATTAATATAATTAATATAATAAAGTATAGTTTTAAGGATCAAAAATGTATTTCCCTGCCTGACCTTCCAAGAAATGTATCCCAGGTACCTCCTATTTCTTGGATGAAGGCATGGAAATGGAACCGCGGTTCCCCAAAGGCACCCCCCCACTGTGCAATGAGATGGCAAAACCTACACCTTTGTAAGTGATTTTGCTGCATTTCCCTTTCCTTTGACCACCACAGTTTAGTTCTTCCTCCTGCTCCCCCCTTGGATTGCGCATGCTCCCTGGCTGCTGCCTGGCTCCTCTGCTCTAATCCCAGCATCTCCCGTCTCTTTCTGGGACTCTCAGCCTAAGAAACATTTCTGAAGAACAAGAGGAAAAAATAAGTCAGTGCCAGTGCTAGTGATCAATACACCAAAAAGCAGCTTGGCCAACAGGCCAGATTTGACCGCTGCTGGGGGAAGATCCCATTTCCCCATAAGAATCCTAATTCAGATTCTGCTACTTTGTACCCTGTGATGCAACCACCATGAAGCAACATTGATGCACAAGCCTTCATTTTGATTTTACAACAAAGCTTATGTCCAAACATGAATACACATTACCAAGTTTTTATGATTTTCTGCAGTATTTCTACTGTTTCTACATAAAGAACAATTTAAAATTAATTTTTAGGTAAACCAGTCCAGTAGACACAATCAGTGTTGCAACAGACAGTCTATGTAACTCAATTATCAGTGTTAACAAACAGCTGCTGAGGAGAAAAGAAAAAAAGATACTGACTAACTTATCTATTTAACAACAATTGACCGAGGAGCAACATCCTATCCAAATCAATCTGGTATTTTATAAATTTCAATTTCAATTTCAATGCTGTATTTGGACAGTTAAGAGAAATTGAAATGCCAGATGTATGTAATATGTTTCTTGAAACAGTTTCTTAGGGTCGTGGTAGGATTTCCTAATGATGTTTGGATGGTGAAGGACAGCTGAACCAGGTACATGACAACTTCACATATAGCCTGGTTATAAATGCAGAATTTTTCAGCAGTCTGGTTATCTGCTTATGCATGCAGCATCCTCAACAGTAACATCATTTTCCTTCACTCATAACCCCACTCTAAGAAATAAGTAAATGACAACTAAGAGGCTTTGGCCAGAAGTGGCTGATTCTCTAAAACTCACAAGAGATTTATATCATGACTTCAAACCATTATGTCACTTCTTGCCCACTGCTTCCCTTTACCTTCCATCTAGCAGTGAGCAAGGGACCGTGTCTGTCCTGTACATCCCAGTTTGCATGTCACGCTTGGAGAACCTGAGCAACAACAAAATACCAGTACTAAAAACTGCTAAATGCAAAGTGAGAGAGAGAAAAAATTCCTTTGTTATAATGTTAGAAATTCAGGAGGACTGAATTCAGTTCCCAGCTGTGCCAATGGCTCCCTGTAAAACACTTCTATCTATGCTTCCCATATGGAGCTTCACAGCTTACACAAGCTTCAATTTCAGCCTTCAACTCTGAATCTCATGCTTTAGATCTGAAACTCATGCATAACACACATCATTTTGATTAGTTATCATATATAACATTCAGGTCAACATTAAGACACTGGAGTACAGGCATCTGAACTCCCCCTGTAGGCAGAAATTCAAGATACGGGCAGAAAACCTGATTCAGCCCATCCTAAAGTGCCTGGTCACTCTTGGCTATCCAAACCCCACCAACTGCATGAGCACTGACCTCCACAAAGCACAACGGAGAACTTGGTTTTCTAGCTGTTGCAATCTTGCACTGCATCCTTTCCTCAGATTCATTCACATTCCTGACCGTGCTGATGCTGTAGCAATGCAAAGCCACGCATCATATCCAGCCTGCCAACACATTACAACCTTGTGCCAACCACGTTTTCAAAGAAAACTTAAGTCAAACAGCTTCTCCAAGCAAACTTAAACCCCATTCATATTCTTTGCCATGTGTTGTGTTAGGTCTCAACCACAATGATACTGCCTCTGGCATTTTCATGTTACCAAGCACAGGAAAATCTGTTTTAACTTCTGAAAAGGGCCGCAGATAAAGGAGTGGTTCAGTAAGAGAAGATGCTATGATACACTAAATACGGACTGAATATGTGCAGATGGGTTTCCAGGATCAAAACCTTTATGTATTAGGTGTCAATTGCTATCAGACAAGCTAACCTGAATGTTTGTCTCCTACTTGGAAGAGGAAGGTATTTCTGGTATAGTATAATCTTCTCCAGAAAAATGAACATAAACATGGTTTATGGATTTAATGCATTGAAAAACCTTCATCTTCTAAAACATTCTTGTATCTTTAGCCCTTCTCAAAATTTCATACAGATTTTCTTACATGTTCTAAACCAAAAGTACATCAGAGGTGGTTTTTCTCCGGAGAAGTTCTAACACAGCATTGGTTGTATAATTTGGAATACAAGCCTAAGTACACATTAGTGTATAAAACACAAGGTTACACGAAACTGGAAGGGTCTTTTAAAAATACTGCTGCATTTTAATGAAAATCCAGTGTAAGTCAGATGAGCCTTATCCTTCTTATATCTGTCATTTTAAAAATGCAAGCATTTTGGATGCAGGTTCATGTTATTATTAGATATTACTAGATATTGAAAAGTTTTTACATCATGGTAAGGAGAGTGACAAAACCCCCCTTTCTCATTAATTTATCATTGCATCAGATATTGCAGTTTCCATTAGCATCCTACAAATTACCCACATCGACTTGCTGGATTTGCAATGTTTGCTGAGTATCCCTGTGGTAACATGGTTTAACATGATACTACATGGTATAGAGGCAGGAATACAAACATCCCGAAGGTGCATTTAGTACACACTGAATTAACTGGTACAAAACACTGCTGTAGGTGTTTTATACTAGCACAAACACTGTGTCAGAATACCAGATTTCATTGACTGTTTGTCACTGTTTACAGAAAGGCGGATGCTTTACCTTCCTCAAAACAACTAACAGTAATAGAATTAAGCAAATATTTACAAAGGTAACCTGGCGCAAAACGCTGTCTGGAAAAGCAAGCAAATTTCTTTTTGATCGTGCCATTCTTCCTCTATAAAGCTCTTTGCTTTGTCAATATGCAAAACAGAATAAGTCTGTCACAAAACCCTGCATTTGTTATCAGCTTATTCTCCTTAAATGGCAGGACTGTAAATATTTTTCTTCATTATCACCCTGATAGTAAATAAATTTGCAGGTGTGATTTAATCAATAGGAATGCCAAGATTTCACAATTGTTTGGCCCGTATTACAGAAAATGATTAACAGAGAAACCTATGCACCAGGAAGCAAATGAACAGAGCTAGGGAACTAAGGTCTATCAAGCAGGGTTCAAGATCAGCTGAGTTGGATTTTACGATGGTTGATGTATTTGCACTACAGTTCATCTGTTTCCTTATCTGCAAAATTGTTCTATAATAAGTCATAATTTATTGCATGTTTTGCAACTTTGTCAAAGGGCACACCTAAGATTTTGTTTCAGTAAGAAATTCCACCCAACTGTGTACAGGAATTCACTCGACAATCTGGACATAGCTAAAATATTTTGGTATTTTCCAGCTTCAGCACTTTTGATCCAGCACCAACAATGCAACTACCCATCTGGTTTACATACCACCATGTTTACTTTGGTCTATTATGAATTATACTCAAAAACCAACAGGAGATTACAAAGCAATCTCCAATGAAAATCACCAGGGAGTAAAAAAAACCACAAGTCTGTTGGATAAGGACCACTATTCCCTACTCGTGACTGCTTCTCATTCTGTCCTTTTGCTGGCTTTTTTTTTTTGTTGTTGTTTGTTTGTTTTGTTTTCTTTTTACCTTTGGGAGTGTTTATGCCTGAATTGGAATAAAACAACAGAAAGCTGTGATCAGCCTCAGCACCTGGGTGCACACAGCTCAATTGCTCAGTGTTCTCACCTTTTAAAGGTGTTTTGAAGTTAAACTCACTGCAATAAATCAGATTTGGTGCCTCATGCTGAATCACCTTGAGGCTCATGGGCAGAAATGAGAAGCTGCTGCTTGCCTAGGAATGCATGGAGAGCTTGTCTCAGGTGCTTCATTTTGGGCAAAGCAATGGACAGCTCCCACCTCTGCACCTTCCCATCTCGAGCTTCCCAAGGAGCACTTACACAGCTCTAGAGCAAACTGGAGACAAGTGACTTACTTCAGAAAGCCAGCAGGAAGAAATGACTCCCTCCACCCCACGTTAGTCCCTTAGCTGAGCTCAGCACCTGGCTGTACGATGTTTTGTGCTGGCAGAGGGGAGGCAGCACAAGGTGAAAGCGACCAGGCAGAGCTGAGGGACTCCTCCCATGCTTTTTGGAAATAGATGACCTTTGAGGTCCCTTCCAACCCAAGCCATTCTGTGATTCACTGTGATTTTTGGGCAACATTGCTGGTTTGTACTCACTTGCGATGTATGGGAGGAGGCCACAACACCAACCCAAGCGTCAGCCAGCTAGCTAAGATGGACTGGCAATGGTTACTCTGCCTAACTACTGCCTACTGTCATATCCTGGCTAGATATTGCTGGAACTTCGTTCTGTTGAGAAAGGCAAGGACTGAACTAAATTCTAACTACTGATGTTGTAAAAAAAATCCCCTATGTAAACATCAATCTTCCACTTCTGAGTCTTTTTTGTCTACATCCAATCTCAGGTTTAATTTCAAAAGCCCTGGCCTCAAGCTGATGTTCTCTTTAGGACCCAATGAAAGGAGCACACTAGTCATAGGTCTGAAAGTACAGCAGAGGACAGTGATCCCTGCCCTTCTAGCATTGTCCACAGTTCAGTTTTGTGTGTGTGCTTACATGAGCCAGACACATTCCCTGACCACTTCTTTAGGCATCTGGATAAAAAAGAAAACAAACAGCAAAACAGACTAGGGAGAAATAAAAGTGAGAACAGACACCATTAGTTTGCAAAAGGATAGATAAATGAATGCAATTGAATAAAAACATTAGGGGAAAAAAGCATACAGGGAAAAAAGCAAGCAAAATAAACATTTCCAGGAGAAGAAACAAGACCACAGCTCTGTAGAAAACTGAGAATTATCCAGAAAGTGCTGTGTAAAGAGGGAAAACAGGCTAGAGTACACAAAGAAAAGAGGAAGATAACTCTGAAGCTCATTTTTTCTCTTAAAAAGTAGAAGGAAGAAGGAGTAAGCACATAAGAGACTTATGAAAATCAGTAATTTCTTTCATATGCAGTACTGCAGCACCTTCTATACAATCTTCATAATCATCACAGAAAAAGTAAAAATAGCTCTCAAGCATCAACGATTTACTTTTATGGTCTGCAGTCCTTAAGGTAAGTTTTATCAATACTAACCACATACTAATACTTTTAGTAAATTAGTAAATACTAATTCACTGTACATTATTATTCTTATATTCCCCCAAATAAATTGATGCTCATTACTTGCTACAATGCAACAGCATTGACATCAGTGCTTCCGAGTAAGCACTGAGTGCTTCTAGATAACATCTAAGATACTGTTCAGGACATACAGAAGCCCTGCTGAGATGTTATCTTCCCTCCTGCAGTCAGCAGTCTCAGTTGGACCTTGGTAAGTAACAGAACAGCCAGCAGATTGTTTTGAGTAAAGAACCTGGAATTTTGGAACTTGCTTGCTGTATTGGTCCAACATAGCTAAACAACTTTCCAAATCTGCCGCAAAGACCGCATTTGAGAGAACATTTCTGGGGGCCTGGGGAATGAAGGCTGC
Organism: Anas acuta; assembly: GCF_963932015.1. Taxonomy (NCBI): domain Eukaryota; kingdom Metazoa; phylum Chordata; class Aves; order Anseriformes; family Anatidae; genus Anas; species Anas acuta. The sequence goes on from NC_088979.1 coordinate 19,296,712, forward strand.
CGTTATGTTCTGGGCTATTGGCTTTGAGAAAGACAGCAAAAACAAAACTTGACAACAGCCTATAGACAGAACTAGACCTTCTGTATTAGTACACACAACAACCAATTTGCAAACTCCCACTATTGTAAGCAAATATTTGTGAGGATGAATGATTGAGTACTTCAACCTTTTATTATTATTTTTTTATTTTATTAGTGATTAATAAAAAATAAGTGGAGAACAGCCAAATCATTACAACTTTAAATTCAGCATTGTAAGGCTTACCATTTGAGTGCAGTATCACATTTTAAAGTTGCATCTCACTATGCCAGTAAGTGAACAACTTTCTAGGAATAGAAAGTTGCCTATTTCCCTTTCTAAAACCATTGTTCTGGGTTAAAACGGAATTAATTTTCTGATACAAACCAAAAGTTTCTAAATATGATTACTGCTTTGGACTGAAGCTCACCATCTTGATCTACTCTTAATATAGCTGGACAGAGTCTTGAGGTAAGTCTGCATGCTTTACTCATAGGAAAATCTTTGAAACAAAATGAACAAGCCACTGCCTTTAAAATACTCAAAACACCGTATTTCTCAGCCAACAAATACTATGTCCGTTTGTAGCTACAAGAAAACCTAAAATCCCAAGCAATATGACTTGAAGAGAAATGCTTACCATTGTGTTTACGCTACTGGCCAAAGAACTCACACCGATGATGGTTATAAAAAATGTTTAGGAGCATTAGGTTCATGTATTAACATTTTTCTATGAATTGTCTACAATACTATTGTTGTAAGCCAGATATCAACTTGAAATGCTAAATATGTGTTAGTGCAAAGATTTTTTTTTGTTCACATATTTTTCTTGTCATTATTTTTTCTTTTCTGTTTGAAGCTGTTTCCTACTTATATTAGCAAATTATCTGAAATTAACTTGGCTGCATTACAAATAAACCCTATCCGCATACCACTTCATTAAAAATCTGCACGTATACTATTATAGTTGGAGTAACCAATTAATATGTATGAACTGCTAAGATTGAAAAACACTTCTTTCTCTAACCTTGCTTTCACAGACAACTGTCTGAAAGCCACACCTTCAACACTGAAAATTTCAGTACTCACTGTCTTCCACTGTTTCAGGCTGGAAAACTCAAAAGAAAATCCCTTGTAGGCTTTTAACTTACTGACATAAATTTTGACGGGAAAAAAAAACGCTTTCCATTTGCCATATATTTAAAAAAAACAAAAGTTATTTTGAGAATCTCCATGACCTTCAAGCTCATATAGCCCTTCTAAGGATTTATATTCAGCTTAGTATAATATTAGAAATTGTGTGTCAGCAGGGCAGCCATGCACCCTTATCAGCTATAGATTTTTGGCAGACACAAGGTAACTCTTTTTTATTTTTTATTTTTATTACAGGTTGTTGTGTCCTATTTTTGGACCACCAGCAGCTCTGTAAACTCTGCTCTGTCCCAGGTTTCCCTTAAAATCACAGGCTTGAATCACTGTATGTTCAAGTCTCCTTCTTCCACAGTGCTCTGAATTCCCTTCTTTATTTCCTTCTTGATACCCTCGAGTGACTCTGACACTCCCTGCTTGCTAGGCAGTGAGCAACAGAGCATCACAGGCTGTGAACAGTGTTTACTATACAACATGCTTCACAGGTCAGTTAGGATGTGCAGACCATCCAGCAAACAATTATTAAAGCTAGGATTTTCCCTTTCCCTCAGCAGATGTACTAACAGGGAATTTGTTTTATGAGTGATACTGAAACCTGGGGAACTTAACCTTCCTGAACAACTTGGAAGCAAAAGATTCTTGGGAAAGCTATAAAAGTCTTTTTTTTTTTTTTTTGAGAAGACAGACATATTGCTTAAAAAAATAACATGGAAATTATGGATTAAAGAAGCTTAATTAATGGGGCAGATTAATGAGGTCAGAAAGCCATAAGGAAAACAATGCAATGTCCTAGCTCCTCAAAGCATACACTTTTAAAAGTACATTTAAAAAAAACACCACCAACAACATGCAAACAATTTTCTTTTTTGCTTAGCTAGGTTCATAAACCAGAAAAGATTTTAAATCAAAAACCTACAGCTGAGCTCTATACTTCATTGCACTCATTCACGTCACTCCCATTACTGCCTCATCTAAAAAAAAGGTCACAGAGTACTTGAGTACTTTCTGGTAAACTGGACAGACAGATAACGGGGACAGGAATGACACAAGCATTATATTACAGTCCTACCATTTTCTGTGGCACGTAAGTAATTGAGGAACTACATGCTGATCAGACATGCAAATTATGCAGAGACGTAATGCCATCATCAAGTCACCAGATTTCTAAATCATCAGCCTCACTTCTCTAGCGTACAAGGTGGTGCCTTTGAGAATCCATATGCACATTTATAAATTCGCTTCTGACGGCTGATGCCACTTAAAGAATCCTGTCCCAGTGATTTGTGCATTACATCTTTAAGGGTACTTGCAAGTTCCTTTTCTCTCACAAATACAATGATGAGAAAACAACTTACGTTCAACTTGATCAAACATTACTGAGAACAAGAAATCTCTTGGTGTCATGTAATATTCTCCTTCATACTCCAGTGATGCAAAATGCATAAAGCGGTGCTTCCGAAGAGACAGTCTTTCAGCCATTTCCTCATTTGTAACGTCTTCCTTCTGAAACAGAAAAAAATCCATGCAGAAAGACGGCTGTATTTGTTGACCAACTCTGTAATTTGAAAGAATCCTATACCTCATCTTGATTAACTTCACTATTTAGTAGGTAGCCACAACAAGAGACTACCAGAAATTAAAGCTTTTATAGCACAGTCCTAATGAACAACATGCTTATGTGACATTCACAGTATTTTTTGGCCTCACTGAGAGCATGCTTTAACAACACAGATGAGCCAAATTAATGGCTTGCTGTTACCAAAGGCTGCCCTTGCTTCCCACTCCCCTTGCTCCTGGCCATATGGTCCTGCACCTCCCTGTTTGCCAGCTTTGCTACTTGTTGGACTATTGCTGAGCCAAATTCAGCTTGCTAACTCAACAAAAAATGAAACCAACCAAATGGTGAATGGTATTTTGCCAGGTTAATGTCTGGCTCACCAAAGGACTCACTCCTGAAGTTAATCATCAATTTATGGAACAAGCCCAAAGATGGGGGAACAATAATGTTCTATTTTAAGCATGTGTGTATCTTCTAGAGAAGTTAGAAAAATGGGAAAACTGATTAAAGCATAAACAGTAAAGTCAGAGATGCTATCACCAAACCCAAAGATTCAATTAGTCAAGAAAACTAAAAACTTTCAACCGTCTTCCAAAAAAAATTTAACTACTGAGAGACCCATGAGGGAAATCATATGAGCTGGCAGTACTTCTGAAGAGTAGTAACAGCACTTATGGGCAGAAGGGGAGGACACAACTTCACTATGTTTCTCATAGTGAAACAGAGACATCTACGCTTTAGGATTTCAGAAATAGTGAGAATAGGAAAAAAAGACACTGTAAAATTCAGAACATGCTATGCATATTTGAACATTAATCGTGGAATGATTTTACCACCAGTAGCAGCACTCACTGCTAAAAGCTGTGAGAAAGTGATGGAGCAGCCTGAAGCTTTCAAACAAGGCTGAGTACCAAGATCTCAACTCGTACATAGTTGAAATGATCATGAAACAGCAGCATTGACCTGCAGCTAGGTCAGTGCCTGTGGCACTACTCAGCACTTGACGCAGACCAGTGGATGCAGACAAGGTAGGCCATGGCCTACTGAAAGGCAGCATTGAGCCTTCCAGGAAACGAATACTGCAGCTGGTGATGGGGTGCCTGTGTGTTTTACACACATCCAGGGCCAGCCAGAAGGGAATGGGACTCTCGTTTAAAAGCTGTGATCAGGTTTCTGACACTGTCAGTTTTAACGTGTAATTCCTCCAGGATGGGGACTGCCAACTCGCTCTCCTCTGCTGAGTCTAAACAGTTGCAGAATCAAGCAGTAGCAGCTATACTTCCTCCAGCCAGCTGATAACGTGCCAGGGATTTGGGATGAAGTGGCAAAGACAGCAGGGGATCTAGCTGATACGACGAACATGCAAGCTGTTTTGGGATGGGTAGCTTCTAGCCCTTGGACTGGGCTCTGAAGGTAAAATGAAAACCATTAGGGTTAGTGATGATGGGGTAGATGAAGGATGTGGAGGACTGCTGCTGATACACATGCCACTGCAAATAATAGGACCAAGGGTGGTCAGAGAGGAACGGCCAAATCCTTGGACTTGAAGCACTCCAGGAGCAGGGGGGTAGACTTCAAGCTGTAGCCAGTAACGAGTCCATTGAAGAAAGTGTGACAAAATGGTTCAGTGGACAATGAGAAGGGAGAATTTCAACCCCATGTCATCAGCTTTCCTTTTTCTCTCCACACCATGCTCCCTAACTGGATCATAAGAGTTGGGGATCTCAAGACAATGGGTATTAGTGGCAAATCTATAGCCAGATCCTGGAAACAATTATTATCACATTCATACTTAATTATAGTTCTAAATATAACGCTGCAACCTGTCATTTAATCCCACCTCTTTCACCTTGCGTTAGCACTAAGCAGTTATTTAAAATATTTCACAGAACAACATGAGCAGCTATTATAGACAATTTTAGTTTCCCAATATAGTGTCTTTGCTTCCCTTAAAACTGGATTTTCAGTAAAGCTGTGGGGAGGGAGTAACAAGAAGAAAGATAGTGTTCAAAAAATCCTCATAATTTAGAATTAAAACAGACAAAATTCAATATGGAAGATGAATGAGGGGTACTTTTAAGTATCTAAAGCAAAGGTTTTGTTTTACATATGAGTATTTTGTATTGATATCACTGCTTTACACTTTTTCTTACATAATACGGAGCCTAAACATGGTCTACAACACAAGATGTATGGTTGTTGTTCTATGCTTCAGGTCTGTAAATTTTGGAAAATACATTTTAAAAAAAACAACTGATGTACTCTGTGCTTTTGCTTTCTTCTTTTTACATCTTTGGGGGAACGAGTGATTCTGTAATTGCTTCGTTAACAAGATTCAACAAATATTGCATATATCAAATGAATAGTTCATAGTTGTAGGGTATTCACATGCAGCATTCTTATAAAAATCATCATCTTATAATAACATGAGCAGTTTTTGCCCTACGGGAAATTTAAGACTGGAAAATTGCTTCACAGTTGTCCTTTAGCTAAAATTATGGAATGAAGACCAATCTGCTCAAAAACAAAATAAAAAAGTTTAGACAAAAAGTAAATGGTTAATCCTACCATACCTTAAAAACAACCAGATTTTCAAGCTTCTGAAGCCTTGCAGTATTTGTCCAAATTCTGTCTAAAGCTAAACCTTGTCACTGACACCAAGACACTGAATTCACCAATTCACATTTTACATTTTTATCTGAAATAGACAGGTACAAGTTCACATATTAACTCTGAACAGTGCCTTGTATCTGGAAGAAAATACATTCTCACCAGAATGATAATAATGTGTGGGTGCTTGGCTTCATCAAGCCCCTTTCCTTTCACCAAGTTAACAACCCCAATTTGCAAAACAGCCTTGGGAACAAGGGTTATTTCTTATGGAACTCATCTTCAAATACTATCACAAGTGAGATAAGCAAACCTTACAGGATGAAATGCATCAGCTGTAACAACTCCTATTATTTATTCAAAGTTTTGCAAAATTTTCAAAGTCCTGTCACTGTACAAGGATCTCAGCATCTGTTGAAGGCATTCTAAACTCTTCAGATACAAGCAAGAGCTGAGCCAGAGCTAGACTAAAGCTCAACTACTCACATATACCTGATCCCTCCTTCTGAATAGCATGTGCTCCTTGGACTGCAAATTCATGGCATACCAACAAAAGACACAGTTCCTACCAGTTACAAAGCTGACCTACCCAGTCGCTATAATGACAGGTATCTTTATTTCTATTCCTCTCCCTCCCTGTTAGTTTGGTTACTGTCACAGTCTTTACAGTATGAGAACGGAAAAAGGGGAAAAAAAAAAAAAAAGGGTGTGCAACAATCTGGAGTGCAGAAGTTTAAAATGAAAGCAAAATGTTTACTATTATCTCTTATCCCATGATTATGCTCTTTAATAAGGATCACAAAGTAGACCTCAGTGAAAGTCTGGGAGAGAAATAAGTAAACACAAAATAAAAAGCATATAAAAATATTTCAAAATGTTGAAGAGGTTTTACTTCCCCCCAGTCCCTCCAAACAGTTGTATGAATAAAGGCTGAAAATTTCCCAAATGGCTCTGCATTCTGCACAAATCCTAAGGAAAAAAAAAATACTAATGGCAGGATTTCTCATATCTAACTTCATACAGCTACACCAGTTGCATCTTCATTATAATGTAGATTTTCATTACATTACAATGAAGATGCTACTTCAGCACCCTTCATTACATTACAATGACAGGGTGGCTGAAGTTGGACCCCTGGAGGCCCCTGGTGCCACCCCTACCCAGGCAGGGACACCCAGAGCAGGCTGCCCAGGCCCACGTCCAGGCGGCTTTTGGAGCTCCCCAAGGAGGAGACCCCACAGCCTCTCTGGGCAGCCTGTGCCAGGGCTCCGTCACCCGCCCAGCACAGCAGTGCTGCCTGGTGCTCAGAAGGAGCCTCCTGGGTGCCCGGCTGTGCCCATGGCCTCCTGTCCTGGCACTGGGCACCACTGAGCAGAGCCTGGCTCCGGCCTCTCTGCACCCTCCCGTCAGGGATTTACAGACATAAACTTGGTTAATGCAGGCTCCCTTTATAGTGAGTGGGGAGAACAGCAGTTCTGGAGTGCAATTACAGTGACTTGTTTTAGCTGTGTGCATAGAAAGTTCAGAAGATGCAAGGAGGGAGAGTACAACAAAAGTTAACCTTCCTTCACTTTGTTTTGTTTGCAAACAATTGTTTGCACAATTTTATTGCATAAGAGAATGAAAATCTGGGCAAACACAATCTGAGGGTAAGAGCTTGGAGAAAAAGAGTGGTCGGGGTGTGACAGGCTTCAGCCAGCACAGAAAGTGTGTAAGGAACATGTAGAAGTTTGTCCAGAGTGAAGGCAGCTGCATCGGTGGCCAAATACACAAACGTCACTTCTTGATGAAATAAAACTTTGTAACTACCATCTTTCCCACAATGTTTTCCAAAACCAATAATAATGCGTTTGAATTGTTTTAATACCAAAGTAAGGACTCGAACCTGCTACATTTGGCATCAGAAAACGGAAATTCACAAGCACATTGTAGTAACATCAAAACATGATGACTTCTCTGGTGTAAGCCATATAGCCACAGTTTGACAAATAAATTCAATACAATTATTTCTGCAATTAAAGGACAGTTGTCCTTTAAAGTGCTTCCTAGCTAGTACTGATTAAGCAGACTTACACTAATGAAACGCTGATATAGGCTTATAAATTCACTGCCATGGATGCAATGGCACACCTACCATTTGGTGCATTTTGGTACCAAAGAGCAGAACGCTGCAACAAATTTATAGTCAAACTCCCCCTAGTTTTAAAAAGGAAAAGTAAATGTTACTTTCTTGGAATCTACTAGAGGCTGCTTTTTTGTTTTCTTTTGTTTTTATAATGAGAGGCAAATTGATTTAAATAAAACAAGAGGAAGCTTACAAAACAAACGTCCTTACATTCTTCTGTTATCACCTCTGTTAGATTAAAAAGCAAACATCATTGTTACGTTCACTTTAAAGTTATATTAAGATCAAAATAGTGTTTTTTACAATGTAATCAGACATTTTGTACAACAAACTTTCGTTCTTTGAAGAATGGAGATATATAAATACTGCCACATTAAAATCAGTGATATCAATAAAATCAACTGCACGTAAATGCCAATGCACATCAATAAATGCATTTATTATTTCTGCTACAATTCCACTCTTACTGAAGTACTGAAACAGCCTGACTTTATTTTTTTCTCAATTGCTAACACTTAGTGCTTGTGAAGGTATAAAAGGTTTCTCCCAGCGGATCTCTGTCTAATGAAAGGACTTTCTCAGTCTCTTCCAGAAGCATTCAGCTGATCAAGGGACAGAGCAACCACTCCGGTACTGTCAACTCAATTACCTGTGCTTGGCTGTACACATTGCAGACTGCTGACACCACAGATGGAGAATCAACCTGGGTCTTGAGACAGTACAGATGGCTTTGCATGACACGGGACCTTCAGTGAGAGCCCTGTTGGATGAGGGGTGGCTGCACGGAGGGGCAGCTGGGCTCTCTGGTCTCTGTTCCTGCACCCCAGAGAACTGGGAGCGCTGTGCAGAGAAGCATCCGTCATTTACCTGTGGATCAGCTCCGTGCTGGTGGGCTGGTTTGTGCCGACTATGATGGCTTTGACTTGATGCCATGCATATCTGCTCTCCCTGCTCGAAGCTAGCTTATTTCAGACCTCACAGAGACAGGGAAAAATAGAGCTAGCTGTGGTCAGCTGCACTGCCAGCTGCTGCCCTCGGACTGCCTCATTTTGCCTCCATTTCACCATATAAAACCAACTCTCATAACCTAAAAGAAGCATATGAACCTTACAAACAGTTTACTACGACTGTTCTTCAAACCAAAATCATCATTCCAGGAGGTGTTCTCTCCCTGCTTTTACTGTATCGCTTCTTTCCACCCAATTGTGTTTGCTGTTTCTGGACTACCCTTCCCAGCCATCACGTTATTCCTGAAACTATGATTTTGGACACTCCTGATCCTGTGCAGAAGGTCTCCTGTGTCAGAAATCAGGGGTCATGGACATCCTGAAGCAGGTATGGGCCATGTCATGTAGCTACATTCAAAATATAAAAAACTTTGAGATAGCAGCTTACATGCTCGTGTAAAAGCCATAAATCCCCTCTCCCTCCCTGTTTTTCTCTTCACCGATATGTATCTCTTCTGCCTTTGGCAAGCAAAGATGACTGACTCACAGAAGACAGCAAAGGATGAAAATAGGTGGGAAGAAGCTAGGAGCTATGAGTTTTTGAAAAAGATTAGAAGCATAACCCTCATTTTATCTGAAAGGGGATAATGATGAGTAGCTGTTCTAATCAATATTCCAAATACCTGACCAAAGACTGAATTAGAATTACATTTTGAAGAAAAGGCTGATTCAATCACTTAAAATTACGATTGATCTTCTTTTGAAACACCCACTTAAAACATGCAGAGGGGAGCTCGCTCGCTCTCAACACTTCAGTATCCTTCCCACTTCAATTAAGTCCTGAATAATTTCCAAGTACTTTCTCCTGAGTCATCCAAGGAGTCCTTCAGGGAAAAATGATTTGACATTCCTGACGTTTCTAAAAGCACTGACAAAGCATTCATTTTGCTCATAAAAATGCATGTACGGGGCAAAAGGCAGCGTTCTCCTCTTTAATTCTATTCCATAAACGGAGTTTCAAGCAAGGATAGGTATACAGCAGGAAGCAATTATGCATTTAAGGCTGGACTTCAGGTATTAAAACATCTGCAATCAAACACCTTAGCAGTTTCCCACAGCAGCAAGTAAGATACCAACATTCACATTTACTCAGAGGCAATGGGTGAGAAGAATCCATTACTATTTTCTTGCAAGAGACTCTTGCAAGGGTAATTGAAAAAGACTTTGTGATTGACTTCGGCTTATTTCTGTCCTCACCAGTGCCACATAAGATGAAACTAAAGCATGGAGAACTATGCTGAATTAACGTTAAGGCTGGGGCTGAAATTCCATCCTTAACTCGGTCTATTGTGTGCAGCCAGGGCCAGCGGTGGGGGTTCCCACGCGCCACATGTCCCGCAGCACCGCAGCACAGCCGAACGCATTAGGAATGAGGTTTCGGCTTTAGCTGGGAATTCAGTTGCCTTTGTGGCTTTACGTCGAACCTCCAGCATTAATTCGAGAATGTAAACGGTAAAGCTACGGCAGCCGATGGCGCAGTGGAATTTAATGGCACAAAAAGGACTCTACAAGGATGCAAGTGTTCTCCTCTGCGGTAGACACAGCAATGGATCAGCAGTGGTCGGCCGCTGGCGTCTGGGGGCATTACTGAAGGCCTCGTTTCCTTCTTGGCTTCCTGCACTGAGAAACGCCTAAGGGCAATACCATTTCTTAAAATTAATTTTCAGATTTATGTAAGGATTCGGGAATCTGTTCATGACTCTCTTAATTTAAGAGGCTAATAAGGAATTCACGGTGTTCAGTTTTTGGCTTTGATTTTTCTTGGAATGAAAAATAGCAAGCTTCAGTCAAATAAAAACCATATATTTATTGCATCTTTAAACTTTTTTTAAAATACATAAAATAAAAATGAAGGATTACATAAATAAAACCTTGATAACCCCTACCTTCTGTAACACCGCTAAGCAAATTCTCATCCATCCAAAATGTAGGCACTTTTGTACAAACTCAAATATTTGCAGCTTCGTATGAGTTAGAATTACTTAAAATAAGCTTATATACATATTACTCCCTTAAATTTAAAGTGGTTTTCTGATTTCATTTTATATAATTCTACTTGCACAAATTTATTGTCTTGGTGTACCTACACCTGTTATATGTTTTCCATCTTAATTATTTTCTGTATACACAATACTCTACATATTCCAATTGATTTTCTGTACACATTTTTTCTTTCTTTTTCTTTCTTCTTCTTTTTTTTCTCTCTTTCTTTCTTTCTTTTTTTTTTTTTTTTTACTCTACTCCTTTCTATATAATTTTCTTATTTTGCCTTGTTGTATCCTTTCACTGCTTTTCTTTCCTCTACCATCTGTACACCTTCTTCCACATTCCCTTTCCCTTGGAGGAAAAAAATAAGTTATAAAACATTTTTTCTTCTCTGAAAAGAGGATAAATGCTTGTTTTTTTTCTGCTTGAATCAGGAAGAGTTAATTTGCACCACTCATTTTATCTGCTGTAAGGATAGCCAAAGCAGTGTGTGGGATGTAATTAAAATCCAGTTGGTGCCAGCAGGCTCTCTGGCAGCCTTACGTTTGGATCCATTAATTCACACTAGATCTACAAACGGATTTAGCGACTCTGTATCAAATTTCTCTAAGTCGGATGAAAACTTTGCAGTGAACTTGTGTCATAATTGTATATCAATTTCAACTCAATCCAATTTGAAATGATCAAAATAACAGAAAATGTAACTTAACCTCAAACCCTGCTGCACATGTTAACATCCCTAGCATGCATGAAGAATGCACAGAGGATAAAGCTTGGAGCTCAAGGTTTAAAAGTTTCATACGATGCAATGATTTATAGATGAATAAGGATTTTGACAAGAAATCCATGCAAATATGTCACTCACAGAAAGCTCAGGATTCTAGTATTGAAGAACACTTGTATTGCCAAAAGAGTTTGAGCTTTCAAATAAAGAACGTGAGCCCTATATCATGTAGAATCTCGATCAAATTCATCAATTTCCAACACCTACATCAAGTTAAATGCACGAGAAAAGCAAAATGTTCTAATGAAGTGCTTTTATCTGTATCAGGGTTTTCAACATTATTTTTTTGACATGGCAGATCAAGTCTGGACCTAAAATAAACCAGGGAAGAAGAGAAAAGAATGGCTGTTTGGGAGACTGATGTCTGCCTGAAAAAAAGTTCTAGGTACCCGAAGGACTGTTCAACAGTGTGAAACTAGATAAACGACTACATTACTAAAAGCTCGAAGTCTTGAAATCCCAAGACTGACAAAAATACTTTCTTGGGAATCACTTCTGAGACAGAGAACAGGCTGTTAAAATTACTGGTTAGTGCAACCGGAGTGAGAACGGAGTACCCTGGCGTCTGAGCACTCCTCGCACTGCTGAACACAAATAGTCCAAAATTAGCTGCAGCCCCTTCTAGGCAATAACAGGTGCCAGGCCCCTCCTTTCTTTCAAAGAGCTGCTCAGACAATTAGGCTGTGCTAGATCTAGCTAGGCACAGTTATGTTTGAAGCAGCAGCTGAAGAGTTTATTTGCATCTAAAATCCTGAAATTTTTATTTTGAGTCTTTCTCTCCCACTCTTTCATTTCATGGCGATCAGACCAAGCTGGTGTACACACTGCAGGTCTTTCTCGGCTACTAGAACCTTACCAAATGGTGAATATAACTGAATGTAAGGATAATACTGAAAAAAGTCTCAGTTCAAAAGGTTTTTTAATTTCAATTCTTTAAGTTTCAATTCTAGCAGAGCTCACTTTTTAAACGAACTTCAAAAGAAGTTGTAAACTAACACACTTCCACCAACAGAACATAACAAAGGCAGAGAAGGTCCACAAGCTCTAATGAGATGGAGAACCAGTTAATTTAACAAACCATACATTTACACCTCGACTTGCAAGTTATCACACCACACTACTTACTGATTCCACCACTGTAGCTGGTACACTGCTCAACACACTTGTCTACAAGGACTAAATAAATATATACAGAACAGCAGGGGACCACGCAGAGCCTGTGCTCACCCTGGGCTTGCAGATCTTTAGGGTTTCTCAAGTTAATATACGTTTACCTTGTACGTGTGTCTGTGCTGTAGAACGAAATCATATAGCCCTTTGAAATGGCTTCTTGCTTTGTCTGGCAAGGCAGAGAATATCTCTACCTGATCTATTCCAAACTACATCAAGAGATAATCCATTTATTACATCATGGTTCAGTTTGACTGCAGGCACTTCAAAATGGGATTATATAGCTCTGAGTTTGATAAGTACAACTTGAAATTGTGGGAAGTTTTGTGGTCCATCTCATGCCAACTGCAAGGTGCTACATTTTTACCTGGATGCTTTACAGCTTTGAAAGCTTTTTACTGTCATGGTGCTTGAGCCTGTAACGACTGTACAGTCAGAAAGAAAAGGTTAATGGCTTTAATAGTACATGGTGGAGTGATAGACAAGTTTTTGCTCTGAACTGGTGGAGTGATAGACAAGTTTTTGCTCTGAACTGGTAGACTAATGATTTCTGGAAACATTGCAAGTAAGTAAGAATCTAAAAGAGAAACCAAACTGCTTATGGCAGAAACAGCAGACTGATCGAAAAGAATGCAACCCCAAAAGCAAGACTGGGAGAAGATGACAAAAGGTGAGAAGATTTTCCAATAGGTAATGTAAGCAGTACAGGTTCAAAAACAAAATAAAGGGAAGAAAAGCCAAGGATAAGGGAGTTAGATCTGATTTAGTAGTGTGCAAGTAGACTGTCAAGAATTTCATAGCTAAAAAAGGGTTAAATTTCCAATGAAATACTCTTGGAATTAAACAGTTGCATTGTGTGAGCATTTAATGGTTGTGCAGATTTAAATATATCCATATCTATGTATGAAAAGAGGCTACCATAAGGCTTCATACCATGAAGATGGCTACCATAAGGTACATAAGGACTGAGCAAGAAATGGTAGATATAATAGTATGGGAATTACAACAGTAGTTTGTTTAGTGATAATGGGTGCAGAAAAGTAAAAATAAATAAATAAATAAAATCCACAAAACCAAAACAACACAAACTAAAATCAAAACCCATCAGAAATGTCTTTGAAAAATTGGTCTTGCAAACTTTTTAAAACAACTTTGGAGTGCCTCTGTGGTTGCACGCACTTCCAAGAGCTCTGCACGCCCTCCGTTTGCAACGAGTTGCCCCCAGCGCCCTGAGAAGGCACGGCACTGCCACGGCATGATAAGGACAACACGCTTCCAGGGAAACACTGTCAGAGGAACTGCCTCCCTGTCATCAGGAAAGACTGCCGTTTGCATGTTTTCAAAACACTTTGCGGAACACCAGTCTTTTTTAAGCATTGTTGTTCACGTGTTTGCACATCCCAAATGTTTTAAACAGTGGCTGAATAAACAGCGCCTTGCAGAAAACGACACGGAGAGCAGCCTCACCGATACGTGCTGCCTGCCAGATAAAATTACGTGTTAAAAGGCATGTACTTCAACCAGCCGACTTTTAACCTGGGTACTTTGGACTTGCTCTGCCAGGGAACGTCCATCCCAGCACTGGGGCTGCACTACAGCAACTCTCTGTGCCTTTCAGCTGCTGCCCAGGGTACCGCAGCGCTGGCCAAAAGCAAGCACGCAGCTCACACAACCTGTGGGCTGGCCATTTCTTCTCTGCCATGGATAACCACCCTCAAGCAGAAATACCTTCTGAGCTCATCTTCCTGGATGAAGAGCTGCAGTTCTGTATAGAAGATTAAATGCATCTCAAATCAAACAAAGCAGGCTGCTTAAATAAGGCTTCAAAACACTCATAACATAGCCTCAAAAAATAATTATAAAAAAAGATGACAATCTTAAACATGCCAGTATCATATAAGCTAGCCATTTTTGGTTCCTGTAAATGAGTGTTTCTATTTATCTGCAAATACTTTAAAAGAAACTTGTGTTTTATCCATATTACAGAGTCTGCCTTTTTGAAGCTTTTGACCTAAAGAAAGCTCAGTTGAAAAATGCAGTGAAGAAAACTCTGTGAGCTGCTGTTAAACTCTGAGACAGGAGCACTGCATTTTATCTTCCTGGAAAAAAAAAGAGATCTCCTTGGTCGCAGGATCTACAAGCTGGTGCTTTAAGGCTGTTTTATTCCACAAATACATTTAACAGTGTCACAAGTCCTTGCACATCATACCAACATACATACCCATTGTGCATTGCTGTGGTGGCTCTACACACCAAAGAGACTTAAAAAACATCATGCAGTAAAGGAGTTAGTAATTTTGCCTTTTTTTTTATTATATTTTTGTTTTGAAAAAAAGAAAAAATAGAAAATGGCATGCAAATGCATAAGCTATTGCTGTATATACTGTGAATTAAAATATAAAATAAAATATAAAGTGCTCTTTGAAATAAAGAAAAGGCCAAATAATGGGCAATACTCAAAAAATATTATACCCCTAAGAACACAGATATGAGAATCCTAGATGTGACAGATCGCTGGAAACACAGGAACACTGTGCTCAGAATGAGTCAGAACTTCCTTCTGTGATAACGTGACCATTACAATGCTAACTACATTAATGATGCCCCAAAAGCTTGAAAATGTTCTAGGGGGGGAGAGGGGCAGTTTCCCAGGCTTTTCTCCAGCCCTTTTACCACGACCTTTTCCAGGGTAAAGACACATGCAAATGGTCAAAAGAAATATGTGAATAAAGAAAAAAACAACAGGTATGCTCCAGGTTCTTCTGCATAAGCAAGCTGAAAACAAAGCAAATCCACAGCTGAATCTGTCACAAAACACTCTCAACTCTATTAAAAGTCTTACAGATTTGAAACCCCATTATTACCTATGTTGTACCAAGATATTTTCTCAGTTCTCAGAGAGCCTGGTACTTAAAAAGGTGGCATAACTGATGGGGAGCTAACTGATTAGGTTGCCATAGAAAAAGACTTCTACCACCAAACCTCTCGAAGCATTAAGCAGCATCTGTGAAGTGTGAAATTCTTCACTTCTGCGCACAGTGAACTAACACTACTAGCTAAAACTTCCACAGTGGCAAATTAATCAGAGAATAACGACATGCAGAAGAAAGAAAACAGAATCCCTTTATAGAGCTTGCCTTTCCTTTCTTTCTCTCCCTCTCTTTTTATTTCTCATTTAAAGGTTTAGTCGCATCCATGAAAAACGGCTGCCAAGCTGAGCTCTGCAGAGGACGGGTCAGCCTCCTGCTCGGGGGGCTTAGCGGGTCCCAGGAGGGACCAGGAACAAACATCCGCGTGTCCTGTAAGATTAATACAACAATAACAACAAAGTACTTTCAACCGCAAGAAATGTTTATACTGTGATTAAGTTGTAAAGTTATATTTATTTCTCCATAAAGCTGCTGACTTTGCTTCTAAACAAATCATTTGTTTTCTGGAGGAGTGAATGAACTTGTGACAATGCTGTGTGTAAAACCTGCATGTCTTAAAAGACACTATATTTTCCAATGCCTAGACTTATTTTTCCTAGTCTCACTTATTTTTTTAAACTTTCTACCTATGCAGAATTTTTCTCCTAAAGCATTTGCATTTGACACAGAGATCGCACACGGAAAGAGTGGATGAAGAGGGACAGCTGAGAAACGTGCCGGATGCACGGTTCTGCTGGGCCACTTTTTGCCCAAAAAATCAGAAACCACAACCAAAGTCTTATCTTAGTTCTGATAGTCCTGCTCTTTAATTAGTCCTGTGATTTTCAATCATGTTTTCTAGTGTCTCAGTGTTCAAAAAAGTAACGTTACTCAAAAATCTTTAATGCTGCTTGTTCAAATTGACATATTTACTTTTAATTAAGCAAGCACTGTTATCTGAAAGGATTCCCAAAGATCTGTGTAGTATTTCAAGTCCTCAGTAGACTGCGGGATGCATCGTACTCCAGACTGCTAAGCGTGATGCCAGGAGCTGCAGCACATTGCTGCATGGATCACAACTTTTAAAACCAGCTTCTGCCAGCTTCTAGCAGGAAAAAAAGAAAACAAACCAAAACTAGAATAGGTGACAGAAAAGTTAATGGCACCAAAAGGAAATAACAGAACCTTGCATTCATTACATTTGTTAAATGTACAGACACGTTTTATAACATAGCAAAGAGAAAATGACTTGCTACCTCTGAACCGGGCATCAAGAAAAGGATATTAGTGCAGGATATTAGATTTATGAAATGTGAAAAATCCATTTTCCATTCTGTAGTTTCAGCAACTATTACCCCAAAACCCAAAATAAATTTGTTATGAAGCATTGTGAATGCAGTAACACTGACAAATATGTATTTCGATTGGCACCATTACAGCGTGCAAAACCAGCGCGCTCCTGGTTACAGCAGAGCTGTAACGACCCTCCATTTTTTTACTGCTCTGTAAAAATTTCATCCTCCAGTTTGGAGCTTTCCTTCCATACCAAAAGCTCAGGTAGGTTTCACTCAATCCTCTTTTCAAAGCCAATTGCTGTTGCACTGTTAGCAAAACAGTCATCTCACAACACAGCACTACTCATTTCTCCTCTGCAGCATCTGAATCTAGAAAAAAAACCCAAAACCAACCAACCCCACAACCTGTACCTGTTCAGCCATCTATTTCTGTGTTACATCCCTCTGTACCAGAGACAAGCTGCTTTCAGTCATCCTGGCTGCACCTTGAACTGCTTCTCTAGGGGCTGTAGTGCCATTTGAGTGGGTCACCAAGCTCCTGTTAATTTTCTTTTTCAGGACCTGTGTGGTTATCAGCGTTGCTTCATTTATCAAAGCTGCCATATTCTTGGAAGCAGACTGCTCTTCGTACAAACAGTTCATTTCTTTGGGAGGTACAGAACTCAATCTGATGCAATCCTCCCTTCTCTTCTTCAAATTTTTAAAGATTATTTCTATCTCAGGCTTCTTTTGTGAAATAGTTTGATTATAGCATGCAATTCAAAAGGTATAAAACTGTAAAAAACAGATTGAGTCAAATTAATGCTGTATTTGTCCAACCTGTTTTCTGTTAATAAAAAAATAACCTGTCAGAAATCCGAAGACCTCAGGCATGCCCACATTTTTCAAAGACAGACTGCCTGTTTGTAAATGTTTACAGTACAAACTAAAAATAATGCTAGTTGGTTTCTTCCTCCTCCGCTTGAAAAGATTCACCATCCAAAATTTCAATTTAACAATTCTAAAGCACAAATTGATGACTGGATTTCTAGCTAGTCCATGAAAAGCAGACTCGTTCTGGATCTGTAGCTAGATGCTTATTTCACCATACATTAAGTAAGAGAACATATTGCATCTTTCACTCATTTGCTTAAGTCTTACAAAACCGACTTTAGAAATAACTCATACAAACAATGAAGACAAGATGTTTACCACGCTAGCCATATTTTCTAATTTAAGATACTGCTGAAATTCTTCAGAATAGTTTTTCACAGAAAATGACTTTCATGTACTATTCCCCATTTGCCACAAAACTTTAGGATGACATACAGCCTGAACAGGTTAAAAGCAAAGAATGGGCTAGCTGGACCAACCATAAAAATGCTGAATTTGCTTCATTTAAGAAATGGGGATATTATGAATTTATCAGTAACATTTGAGATATTAATGCCATTTCTTTTTTATTATACTAGAATGTGACAATGCAATCTACGCAACTAGCAATACAACAACTTCAAATGCAGCTCTGCCCTTATATTAAGTGGCTTTATACATAAAAAAGGAATTCATTTTGGACAGACCGAGGAGTCAGACAAAGTTTTTAAAGCATAACCCCAAGAATATTTCTCCCATCTCCTTACTGGAAAAACTACCATGTCCAACAGCTTAAACGGCATTCAATATCACACTGCACAACAGATTGTGCTTTTTAAGACTCAGAATAGGAAGCCTAATGTTCCTCCACTAATACCTTCAATGAAAATAGTTATGAAAATAGTTAAAATAGCCAGCTCAAATAAAAGTCCATTTGTAAACTCAGTAATATTTGTTTTTAATGGAGAAATTTTTGAAGGATACATATGGTATTAAAACTCATTTTGTTATAAAACATTCACCTGAGGTAGTTACACTGATGCTCTTTTTCTAGCAGCAGATAAAGTGCTTGGGCACATCTTTGGCCAAGGCACTGCAGAGCCCACAGCCTTGACTTGCCAGCCTGGGTATTTCAACTTTGTGACCTGCCAGGAGACAAACAGACTTAAAAGCATTTCTATTCAGAAGAGCAAGTAAATGCACACATATACAGGAAGATTTAAGCTCATGCTCAGAGCTGAACTCACACAGATGTCTTGGCCAATCTTGAAAGTATTAAAAAAAATAAATGTTTCCCTGAATATGGGCAGAGATGTTCGCAGAAGAATGGAGGAGTGCTCAGACCAGGTCTGATGGACCAGATGAGGTCCAATTTGTCCACTAACCCTTCTCCTTCCTGATCATCTGGAGCTGCAACATTAGAGCATCTGAATGAAGAAAATTTTGTACTTAAGGACCCAGTAGCAGTCTGCCTGCATCGATTCGTGCACTGGCCATCCACAAATGCTTAGGAAGGAATAAAAATATTCTCTCAGTATTAATCTATTTTGAGCTCGGGGACATCCTGAGCTGGATGTGGTTTCCATGTATTTAACAACCCTTGGTTATGTCACTGTCTGGCACTTACCCAACATCTCCTTCAGTCCATGCAAACTTTTAGCGACTTTAATGACTTCTGGCATGGAGTTTCACACATCTAGTGCCTATTGTGAAGAATTGCACAGTGGATAACAGACCCTGGGAATGACACGTTTATGTCAAATTATAAGCTAGCCTTGTGGCTAAGGGAAATTTAAATACAGTTGATTATTTCTCTCTCCAGGATAGATATTTAACACACCTAAGTTTTCTAGCCTCAAAGTAGAGGTAAAAACCCCACCTTCATAGGTACAGTTTCCATATCATTTCACAAACTACTAAATAATGAGATGATATCACCACAATCTTTTTCATTAATGACCTATCCTGGGATATAAAACTTCAGTTGTAGGAGAAAATGCTCTTTCTTTATTTCACTAACCAGTCCTTTAAAAATTTTCTTTTACAGGCCACCTCTTAAGTCCCTTCTTATCCATTTTAATAAACATTACTTAATAGCTCTGCACACTGCCAAATCCATTATCTTAAGCTGTAAATTGATAGCTGGAAAAAAATGCTTTAACTTTGAGCTGAATAAAAGCATTGTGCTTGCTGTATATTTTGTTTTCTTCAAAACTGCAGCTGCACATTTCAAATTAAACTATACATGGCTGTACCTGACACTGATCTATTTTCTCACACTTTATTGATCTCATTGATCCAGTTAGAGCATTTTTATGATTGCCAAACTGTTTTTAAGGGAACATCTAAGGCTCTTCAAACCCAAGTCTTGAGACTATATATATGCCACACTTCTTTAGCTCTTGGAAACAATCTGAAGTGATGTTACTTTCAGAAGTGGGTCAAAAGCAGTAGTTGAAAAGCAGGTTTTCTTGTATTTAATTATTAAAGAATTACATTTTAAAAGGCATCTTTGTTTTAGAGATGTTCCTGAAGTGATACAGGAGCTGGAGGGATAGGGAGGGGAGGGAGGTCTGGCAGTCATGGCGATAACAGAATCCATTTCTGGTATCGAAGTTGTAGAGGTCCACAGCAGGAGACTGCTTCTTCCCACTGATTCCAGGGGGACTTGAAGATCAGGCTCCTCAGTTAGGCATCTAAAGGTATCTAAATGCAGATGAATAAAGCACCAGGAACCTCTCAGTACCAGTGCATGGCAAACTTCTGCAAGGCTTTGAAAAAAGTCAGGGATATCAGAGCATACTTGCCAGGGAAAATGCATCTCCTGGACCAGTTCTAACTCATTGCATTGCATTGTGCCTGCACCATAACATGCTCCCAGAAAGGCTCACGTCTTCAGGGAGGAAATTCTCGCTGGCCAGAGATGCTTTTAAGTGCAGTTAGAGTACCACCAAACGGCACGGCCACTTGGACAGAGCTTCCTCAGGAAGCAGAGAAGAGGCATCAAGCCAGCTGAAAGCAAGGACCCATTTGGGAGGGCACAGAAGGAGATCTGGGCACAGGTCCCTTTGTTTTATCTCCCCTAGTTGCTCACATTTTCTGTTGAAGTTTCTAGCTTTTTCTCAAATAAAGTCGGATTGCTCTTTTTTGTGCAGACTCCTGCAGTAGCACTTCCTTACGGTTTACTCTCAGATTGTGCTCCGCATCATGGACACTGTGCAGATGCTGAATAATTAAAAAAGGTCCCACTGGCTTGACTCTGCTTCTGGCAAGTCACAAAGGTCTTAAAGAGCTCCTTTAAATTGATTGTATCTGTATTTAGAAATCTATATTGTGAAAGCTGATTAGTTAAAAAGATGAGAGGAAAAATATAATAAATAATAAAATATAATAAAATATAATAAAATAAAATATAATAAAATATAAAAAAATTGGTTTATATGAACTTTACCCTAAATTCTAAAATCAAACATTTGTGTACATGAAGCTACTACAAATACGACCTGGTTGATGAGGCTGCCTGAATGTGCAGCACAAAGCTTTCCCCATCAGCACATTAATCTGCTGGCAGCTCCTGGTCAGATGACTAAAAGCCAATTTTTGACATGACAGAGGGTGAGCACTGGAAAACAAAATACTCTGCCCAAGAGACAGTCAAAAACAGCTTTTTACTGCAAGATTGACACCTTACAATACAAATGACAAATCACAAAAAACAAAAAACAAAAAACACAGGTTTTCATGATCTATATGAAATCTGTGTCTGTCAGCATTAAGTGCAGAAAGGCAATATATTTGGATTATTTCTGAGGACTACACTGTCAATTTAGGAGCTATCACATAAATGCCCTAAACCCTGCTCCAGTGAGCATTTGTGACCTGAATGATGGAAACTGAAATGGAAATAAAACTGAGAATAAAAAGTAGGCCTAGAAATCATGATCTATGAGGAAAAGCTGAAAGGAGGCCTTTACACTGCAGGCAGCAAGGTTTGCTACATCATTTCTGAAGTGCTTCAGGTTCAGCTTCTGCATACTGCCAGGAGCCACCTCAATCTTCCTTGCATCCATGCCCCTGCCCCTCCATCCCAAGCGAGAGGAGGGACAAGACACTGTCCCACCCCAGAGGCTGTCAGGCAGGACTCGCAGAGAGCTGTGAGATGAAGCAGCTCCCTGACCCCACAAAATCTCTTTGGAGGTGCACACAGACTGGTAGATGCCAGTGTATGGCAGGCTCTCTGCTGGCTGGGAAGTCAGTGGGAGTTGAGGGGAAAGGGTCTGCTGCCTTCCAGAGGAGTGAGATATGGCCCAACACTCAGCAGAGGCTTGCTTTAATGAGAGGCTATCTTCCAGCTTGCACTTAGCCATCATTCAGAGTTAAGAGGGGAAGCACAACTGCCATTCACACTGGCTTCTTTTTCTTGTCTACAAAGCTCTTGGGCTTAGTAACTCCCTTTCTGAGCTCTTCCACTCCCTTGGTAATGTATACCTCATGTATACCTCATGTACGTGGAATTTAGGCACTGGCCTTGGAGGGAGTGTATCCTGATTTCAAGGGTACCTGCCTAAAAAGTGGAATCACAACACGTTTAGTGCAGGCTTTGACTGTGTAGCTTCACAGAAATCTTGAGAAAGAAACAATTCCAGCATATTGAACAAAAAGAATATCACAAAACTATCCTCACCAGCACAGCCAGTGACAAGAGGACAAGCTGAGACCAAGCCCAAGATTTGCAAAACTGGGTATCAAAATGGAGAAGGTTGCCAGGAGGAGATAACAATTTTTGCCTAGTTGTACAAGTTGCTTTCTCAAACTTCAGTCCAATCATGCTCTGGATTCGTTTTAGATCCAATGACACAGATATCTAAGTGCAAATCAGAGCAATTTTCTTCACAGAACTGAAGTCCATGGAGTTATCCCTCATATTATTCACATGCAGTCTTACTGCAGCTGCGACAGCTAGGTAAGTATCAAGAAAAGAAAGAGCTAAGTAACCCACTCAGCCATGTGCTGACTCCTAATATATATATATATATATATAATGCTTAAAATAGTTTAATTGCTTTAGCATATTTTCTCATCTTAGTCATAATTTTACCACTTACATAAATTTTGAATACCATATTCCTTTTTCTCCTTTTTTTTTTATTTTTTTTATTTTTAATGGAAGAAACAAAGTTGACAAAGCAGCAGATGCTCTAGAATAAATTTCCAAACCTTTGGCATATCATACCTCATTATCCTGAAATGGCATCACAGAGGCACTAAGCAGGCAGCCCTAACTTCTGGTCGCAGAACTTTGAAATAAAAAAGCACAGGCAGAATGAACACGTTATTCCTGATACACAGCATGAAGAATTGAGGTGCTCCCCAATGTACTTAAAAACAGTTTTAGCAGATGCAGAAGCATAATTCATAGTTAGAAATCATAGTCCTCTGTCCATGTCCCCCACGTTACAAGCTATAATTAGTCTGAAAACTACGGTCATGCAAGTCGTGAACTTCTAAGAGTGAAAAGAAGGGAAAATGGCTCAATATGTCTGTTCTTAATTTTAAAAACTCAATCACAGATGTCTCACTGATTGTCATTCCCTTTAATTCTCTTTATGAATTCTGTGGAATGGATGTATATTTTGTGTACCATCGGTCTTCCTGATACAATGTATTCCAAATGCTCGAGGCTCTTTCTATGAAGTTCTAAGTTGCCCACTTGGACTCTATTGCCCCATTTTTAAGATTACTCCTATTTTTAATGTCATACAAAGACTATATGTATCATTTTTATTATATCATCTTCCATAATCTTTATACATAAAGTATTTATCTTTGTTACTTGTTTTGCACTTTCCCAGACAACATCTGCCTTGTGTGGCGCAGCGACCAATACTACAGGCAGTATTCCAGATGGAGACTAACGCCCCTGTAACTGTATCACCTCTTATTTTGCATTTTATCCCTCTGATACAACCCAGTAACTTACTTTCTTGCAGCTGTGCACAAGCCTCATGGTTTCAATGATTTTTCCACAATAACCTTCAAATCCTTCTCCTAGTCAGTGTGCTGAATGATTGTTCCATTTCAGCACACACTGTGTTTCCTTTGGTTTCTTGCTCCCAGACTAATTATTTTACATTTTTCCACAGTGAACCACATTTGCCAGCTGTTGGCCCAGTCACCTAAACAGTTCTAAATCCTTTTATATCTGATTGTATCGCTCCTAATTCACTGCTATGAATTTTAATACCAAAAAGAAAAAGAAAAAAGAAAAAAAAAAAGAAGAAAAAAAAAAGGTGGTGGTGGGGGAGGAATAAATCTCTGTGCACAAATATACATTACTTATATGGAGGCCATATGCATGTGATCAGTATAATTTATCATACGGTTTTGCAATCTATCAGGCAGCTTTGCCCACCTCACTAGCATTTTTCCAATAATCCATCTCTGCTGGGACTACTTCTAGCACTCCGCACTCCTGAGCAGCTTCATACAGCTGCCATGAAAAAACCTGCCACAAAAAAAAGACACTTTTATTTTCCCCAATGTAATCCCGCCACTTCAAATCACACTTACGTGACGTTCAATATTCAGTCGGCAATATTCCATTTGGGATTTGTGACATATTCATGGCTATTTCTTGTGAACCCTTAAGAATGGAGGCGTGAGCTAGGTTCATCAAACATCCACAACCTCTACCTATTTAAGATACTCAAAGCATCTGCTTCCAAATCCCAATTGCAAAAAATCTACTGATAATATCATTTTAAGACAACAACATTGTGTGGTGTAAGATGATTTTTGTAATTAAGACTTTAATTCTCCTTCCTAATTATACTACTGATGTAACATTAAAGGAGTTTCCGCTCATCCCCGGTGAACAGTGAACACCGACCACCTTAGCGCGTGTATGTGGGGGATAGACAAATTGCTAGCAGCCCTACAGCCCAATCTTTTAGTTAGGAAAGCCCTAAATTGCTAATTGCTCGTGAATTTTTAATCTCTGGGAGCTTAGTGCAGAACTTTGCATTGCATTAGTGCAAAGCACTACCAGCATTTCCATTTCAAAGTTCACAGAGTTAAAACTCGTGGCTTAAACAGTGTGCTACCACCTTCTCACTCAATGGGCAATCTGCTGAACTCACCTAGTGGCTTAAAGCCTCCTGCACCCCTTTATAATCTCCCTTTTCTTCACGTGTGAAAGAACAAAGTTGAAGCATCTGCCACTCTTCAGACTATCAATCCAGGGACCACTTCAACAGTGCCGCAGCACCTGTTAAGCCCTGTGCTTTCAGTTCGGAGTAGGCTTTAGCAAAACTCACAGGCTTCAGCCATTTCTTTCACCCAATCCCCATCCTCTGTCATTAATTCCTCTTTCATATAATTGTGCTGTTGTTGTAGTTTTACACTTGAGACTACCAAAGGCATGTTTTAAAGAACCACGAATGATATATCTGCTATGCCATTTCTGTGGTATTACATGAAAGTATTTTATAAAGTAGAAGTTAAATCTAAAAACTGATATAAGCTGGTACTGACTGGCTGACAGAAGTGGTGTGGGACCTGAATTATCTTTGGAGGCAGCGTGCAGTGCCGCATTAGTATTTGGCAGCAGGCAAGTCCTACCTACACTAAAGAAATGCTGCAGAATAGTAATCAAACTCCCAAATTAAATGAGCTCTGCATTTTACTTAAAGAAATCTGAAACAGCAGTCTGTGCTTAAACATTCTGACAAAAATGTTTTTAATTTTTTTTTTCTTACTTATTTATTACTTATGGTTGCTGCCAGAAATCCATTAAGGCTATAGAATCTGAGCCACCTGACCACAATTCTTGTCAAATGTCTGATATTTGATGAAACAGCTTTCTTCTACGTTCTTTTAAATTATTTTATTTTGTTATTTTAACACAGGAAAACATGAATGAACACTTCAGTGTTTCATTAGAAACCATTAAGCATTAAGTTATCTCCAAATAAAAGAAATTCAACCCCCTTCTGTAATACAGAACACCAATGAACAGAGAACTCGACTGGTTAGCATCTCCTTTTCACTCCCTCTCAGTTTACAAACTGCAAAGACCATTTCCTTTAGCAGGGGCACCGAAGTGTTACATTGGTGTCATTTTTTAAATCACTCATGGCATTAAATAAAAGTGCAAGAATTCCAAAAAAGGAGCTGACAGCAGTACTGGGGCAGAAGCACCACTAGGGAAAGATGTAAATTCATTTCTCAAAAAAATGAAGTATGAAGAGAGGAGGTAGGACTAGTTGTTCCCAAGCCACCTCAGCAAACCAGGAAAAATGAGTTAGCTCCCCAAGATTAGATTGAATTCTCTTTGGATGTCAAACACAGCTAAGAGGCATGTTTGAGATGGCGGATACTTCAAAGTCCCAGATTCAGTATAAAGAGTTAAAACTCAGTTGCCTTAGGCTCCTGGGTTCAGCAGAGAAATATGGGTGTCTCCTCATAGTATTCAGACACCTAAAATTTGATTTATCCTCTGAAAGAGCCTCTCTCCATTCACTGTTAGAAAGGCAGACTAAGCTACGCTTCTAACTTTGGTGTCTCAAGAAGTGTCTGAAAACAAAGCTCTTCAACTGGCAACCCGTAAGTGGATTCAGCCTGTGGTAGATAACCCAGAGGCCTACTATGCATGAAAAAATCACAGAATGATCTTCACTTTCTCAAATCCCCCAGATCATTAGCTGCACCCCCAAGGCCTTCTTCAATCCATCTTCAGAGACTGCGGACCACCTTACAAGATCACTGGAGATTTCCAAATCCCTGTGGGGGGCAGGCAGGTGTGCATCTACAAGGGTCCCTGCACAGACCTAAAGTATGTATTTGTGGCTGGAGGCACAGGGGTGAAGAGGCACAGGGCAAGCTAAATTTGGGACAGTGAGAGAAGAGGCCCAGGCAGGATGGGGTGGACTCTGGTCACACGTGCTGAGGGGGCCTGGCACCCGTTGCTCTCCATCCTGACCCGCCCCTTCCCCATTTGTCTGTCAGTGGCCATCTCCATCTCCCCACCACCATCAGCTTAAAGCTCTCTCCTCACCACGATGGCTGGCCAAGATGGAGCGCCAAGGTGCTCGTGCCCCATTTTGTGAAGTCTCTCTCTGGCCATCGCATGTTCCAGTCACAGAAGCGCCAGGGGCTGAAGCACATAAATCTACATCTGACTTACCTCCTTGCTAACCAGGTGTAGTAAAAAAATAGAGCGTGGAAGACTGCACTAATATTCATCTATAACCTATGGCTCACAAGGATAACCCCACCGGCATGGAGAAGGCAGGAAATCTTTCTTGAGGAAAATAAAAATCACAAGCACTATCCCTCCCTTGCAGTAAGTCAGGAAAAAGACTAGGTGACAGCCAACAGCCAGGTCACAGCCATCATAGCAGCTGCAGCTCTGCAGGCACAGAAGAAAATGAGAATGTAAAACTTCTTTACTGGGAATGCCTATTCCAATCTGTTCCCACATTAAAAGCTAGTTTTGCTTTTCTTTATGGATGCATAAATTGAGGATGCATCCTAGAAGCAAACACTTCTCCATTATGGATCAAGTTGGTCAAAGAACCATGGAATTAAATCAGGAATTAATTTTGTCCTCTACTTCTCTAATCTCAAAAGTATCAAAAAACATGAGGAAAACCTGCATTAATTCTTACATCCATTATCCAGAGAAAGAGTTTTGAATTTTAGTTCTAAAAGTTTTTTTTTTTAAAACTATTATTTTACAGTCATGTATGTGCTATATTTTCTAAGTCTATAATAAATATATGAAAAATATGATGTGTATTATTTTGCTTAAGTCATTTACTCTTTTGTAGTATTTTTTGCCTCAGATGCTTGATCTTAAAATATTCACTATATCTCTGACTAAAAATTTGTCTTGATTTTTATTATTTTACCCTATTTTTCTGGAAATCAGAAGAAATACAACTGTCACTGCCCTCAGCTGCAGCTCCAAGCAATGTGCCAGGTAAATAAGTGTTTCATTTTTGACTATATAACTGGAAGTTTGGAGGCGGTCCACTATGGCACTGTAAAAGTGCTGAAGATATCTGCAGACTGACACAACTTCAGCCTGTGACTGCATCCAAAACCATCGGACCCCACTAACTGCCAGCAGTGCAGGAACCAGGGCGATGGGTGGCAGGGGACCCACTGGTGGACAGGTGGCAGCAGGACACAGATCTGCCTCGGCTGTGGTAGAAACCATGTGAGCTGCAGGAACTGGGCCGCCCCACATAGCCATGGGGTAGATGTATGGATTCTGAGCTTCCCTTGGGTTGAGTTACGGGATTTTTCTTGTGTTGATGTTTAGTGAGAGTGCTCCGATGGTATCCAGAAAAGCAGTGACAACATTCTGCTGTTACACCTATGCCACTACCAAAACAGATGGACTTACAGCTGATTTGGTAAGGAATAGGTGCTTTGGGACATGGTTTAGTGGGTGACATTGGTAGTAAGGTGATGGTTGGACCAGATGATCTTGAATGTCTTTTCCAACCTTAATGACTCCATAATTCTATGAAACAGGATGCTGTTGAAAGTGAAAAACTGCCTTTGAAACACTTCACCTAGCAAGACATCGATCTCCACCAATCCTCTAAAAGCCTATAAAATTTTGTCAAAGCATCCTTACTACAGAAGTATGTTTTCATTGCAAAACATGCACTACAGTGCACCATAATGATCTCCACAAAACAGCATATTTTGATTTTTAGCTTATCTTTGATAATGACAGTGCATTTTCAAATTTTAACATCTGACAGAATGTACAAAATGCAGAAAGCATGCCTTCCTCCAAAGTCCCAAGAGACAAAACTAAGACTGACATACTTGATGTGTTTAACTTCTTTTCTGTAGCCAAATAAAATTTTATAATGGGGAAAAAAAATGTAGAGAAACTCATCTTTTACATAATGATTTGCAATTACACCTCTGCCTTAAAAACCAAATACCCACAAGGAAACAAAGGAGCACAGTTACATAAGATCTTGGGGAAAAAATAAATCTCCATTCTATCTTTTGAAGCATTTCTAGTGAAAGGAGAAAAATTAGAAAAATTTAACATCGGAGAGAAACAGAAAAATTAGGACTGGAAGGGACCTCTTAGCTCAAGTCTCAAATAAAGTCTCAAGATCAAGTCTCATCCTTTGCTTATCTTCTTCATAAGCTACCAGGTACATCTAGAAGTCAGAATGGATGACATGGGGCAAATTTATGTGCGTTCAAACTACAGTTATCTTGTATGATTAAGCCTAGGGCTCCTGGGGACTTTTTAATAAAGATCACCCAGGTCATTAGAGGGCTTTCACTCTCTTTAGCTGCTTTGATCAGCAGCCACATAGTTATCACCCACACTTGTGTTTTCAGCATTCAGCACTCTATTTAAATGACTAAAAGAGAAAAACCATTCCTGCAGATTTATGGTTTTAGAAAATCTAGAAAATGAAAGATAAGCACAGCATTGCTTATATTTGGAGACTTTCTTCACAGTCAGAGGAGATAGAAATGAGTTTCTGCATAATAAACAGAAAAGGTGCTTTGACTTTTGAGCAGAACAGACAGAGATAGGGTTGTATCCCATCTTCTGCAACAAATTGCTACTTAAAATGTAATTAACAATTTACTGTTTTAACACATTAACAAGCCACGACAATACATCTTTCAAATTTTATTTCAAATAATTTTATCTGGAGGAGTAAAGAATACTTTACAAACTCCAACAGTGTCAGTATTTGAAATCTCAGATAACTCTCACAATATAAGGTGCAAGAAGCTGCTAGGGTAATGGGAATAAGCTAAGGAGAAAAAAAGATCAGCTCCCATGAGCTGTATCAGGGAATGTTTTCAGGAGATGTACTAAAATAAGCCTCTCTGTCTGCATCCATGTACACCTAACACCCCTGTGAGATTTGTAATGTGAAACAGTGAGTGGTATATTTGAAATGGTAACATCTTTAAATTGTGAATTACTCCATGTTGTGCTGAAGGGCCCAACGTGACCAAAGAAGATCACAAGCAGTAGCTGGACCATGCAAAGAGCATAGGCTTCGCTTTATTCACACTGGCAGCTACCTGCCATCAACATATTGCGGTAAGTACAGGCAGTTTGTAGCCCTGCATTCATTCGAAGGGCAGGATGTTGATGGGATGGTGTGACCTGTCCCTCCTACACATGCGCACAGAGCAGCACAAAGCCAGAAACTTCTCCTGAGTACGCCTATATCTGAGTTGTCATTGGTATGAATTTTGGGAACCCTTCATGTAGGAGTCTATATAACGTAAGACAGCTGGCAGGTCATTACTTGAATATTTTAATGGAGAGAAAAAAAAATAAAGAAGAAAGGAAACGTTTCCCACATATTGCAACAAAGCAAATTTCACTCTAGGATGAATAACAGCAACCAGTTTGTGATGGATATGACCATGAGCGTGAGTGCTGAGAATGTGAATACTAATTTTGCTGAGTTTTGAATACTCAGCAAAACTGAGTCCGCTTTGAGAACGGACATAAGTGTCAGGCAGCTATTTCCGTGTTTCTGTACTCTGCTACATGATCACTCACATATGTTTCTCTAAGAACAATTTCTTTTTTAAATTGTTGTGCAAACAAAGCAGAAAACCATGAATTCTATTTTAGCAAAGCAAAGAGTTAAATCTTCAGTTACAACATTGGCAATGCAGTTATAATGCACAAAGTCCAAAATAAGAAAGCACAAACTTGAAATTTGAAATGAATTTGAAGCTAATCCCTTCTCCAAGCATCTGTTAGCTGGAAGAGCTGAGATCCTGCCTCAAAAGGTGGTCCGCTCTGGAAAGACAAGAAGATCAAAGTCCCTTTTGTCCCAGTTACACCTGATGGCTATCACGATGCTAGACTGTATGCAAGCAAAACTTCAAAGCAGTCTTAAGGGCTCTTACTCTTGTTTCTAATAAATTTAACAAAACTCATTGTGTTAGCAGTTTTCATTACCTCTGGATTTCTTGGAGAATACAAATGAAAGAGTTTCGAATTACAAATTATCTCCACAATCCTTCAGAATGCCCAGGCCCTACGCTATGCTGGTTTTTACTCTACCCATCTCCCTGCTTAAGAAATGAAGGGTCCCATCCCAGCATTTCCTAAAGCTTTATCTCAACTCTCCTTTTATAAAACACATTATCTGTACAGTATTTTGAAACCTTGTGAATTCAACACAGGTTGCTGGGTTTTTAAAATAGAGCACAGAAAAGCTGAAGTGCCCATTTCCCTTTTCAGTTGCAGACATACAAACTCAAAGGTTATGTCCCTGGCCTTTCTGCACTGGGGAAGTACACAAGCCCTAGTTGCACTGAATAGTATCTGAAGTTACATCTTGTGTTTGTTTGTTTGTTTGTTTGTTTTTACAACATGGAAGAAATAATGTATCAAATAATACTATAGAAAGATAGAGGCTATATTCAAATGGAATCAGGTATTTAACTTCTTAGTACAAAAACAGCTAGAGAGAAGAATTTTGATGGAAAAATCCCCAAAAAAGTAGTGGGAGGAAAAGAAAACAGCATATGTTAAGTAACAGCATAGCTTCATCAACACCAGAAAAGTATATTCCAAATATAACCAGATGGGCTGATAATATGGTAATGGACTGAAATAATGTTTGATAGTACAATTCACTTATCTTTTATTTATCACAAAATCATTTGGGAAAATCTTTTTTGTATGTGGAAATGATGTGGTTCTTGATAAAATAACTCAAATTTCTGTAACCTCAAATGTCAAACCAGTGTAATATCCTGCTTGAAAGATTAATTTTTTAAAATTCATATAAGACTGAACTTCACATACAGTGACACAATGAAGAATATAAATATACTCCTTGCAAGCAATAATTTTTATTTTGAGCAGTGCATCTTCATGGGTTCTGTGCTTCAGGAACTTCCTCTGCAACTGCTGCATATAGAAAATGGGAAAATCTGCTTTTGTAGCTGATGAGTGAGACCTAACCACAACATTCTCGTGCTGGTGGTTTC
This sequence comes from Anas acuta, assembly GCF_963932015.1. Lineage (NCBI taxonomy): Eukaryota > Metazoa > Chordata > Aves > Anseriformes > Anatidae > Anas > Anas acuta. The sequence goes on from NC_088979.1 coordinate 19,328,200, forward strand.
AATTGTCGCAGGATAACATATTTTACAGGCACTGCAGGCCTTGCTTTGATCATTCTCCTGTCCTCTGAAAGGGAACTGATTTCAGTCTGCCAGTGGTTCACAGAAGACGCAGGCAAATACTGTGTATCAGAAACACTGTAATGTGTGTTTTCTATTTCATTAACTCCATTCCTCCCAAGCAATTAGTTGCATGATATGCTTTATCTAAAACTGCAGGTCTCTTGGCATATTCCATTTCTCCAAATTTGTGAATAGGAATATAAAAAGCTACTCCTGTAACAGCCTGAGAGAGAAAGTTTTGTTTATAAAAACTAAGGAAAAAACCTCCCAGGATCTAGCTGAGCCAAGCCTTAATCCCGGTTAGTAAGAGATACAGTATGGAGGTAAAAAGGTTCCTCCTCTTGCACGCTTATTTGAAGGCTTTCCAAACCCTGGATCCCAGTTACTCAGTGGGATCCTCCTGTCTGGGACCCGGTGTGGGCTGATGCCAGGGGGTGGGTGACGGGTCCTGCACCAGAAAGGGGTCAGGAGCAGAAGAGCCACAGCACAGAGCCCCTCCAGGCACTGCGTGCCTCCCCCTGGCTGCTGGGCAGGTTAACAAATGAGCTCGACGTGTTCTGAATCTCCTGCAACTGGGGGAGAAGGAAAAAAAGATTAAGATTCTAGTTTTGATGGATGCACAACTGGTGTCCCTCCCTCTGAAGAACACAAGAAGCCAAGCTAAATATCCGTGAAGTATAATAGTAATTTTTCAGAAACACCATGAAAAGAGGATTGAATGTCAAAGTCTCAGCTTGGAAAATTAAAAGATAAAAGTAAAAATCAGAATCATGGGCCTAACAGACACCACTGTCTTTTCTTCCGTGTACATAAAAACATAGCATCATTTCAAATGAAGAACTCCGAGAAATTCGCATCCTTTCCTCTTTTTCTTGCAGATGTTTTTGTACCCGGGCATTGTTAGGACTCTTCTCACACTACCCCTATTTAGAAGGATAAAATACTGTGCTCCAGTGGAACAGCACCATACTGAACTACAAAACCTGGCAATTAACCGCACTACGTGTGTGATGCACTGTTTGATAAAACAAGAAAATATTCCTATTCTCCATGTCATCAACAGTAAAATTAATATCTGCAGCGATGAATCAGTTCCCATTGAAAGATGACTTTCTGAATGTTTGATAGGAAATATTTAAATATTAAAGCACAAACTTGACATTGGATTAGCATGAAAAAGAATATTCATTTATTGATGTGGAAAGCTTCTAGAGATTTAACATCTTTAAGAACCGAGCCAAAATACACTTCACCACAGCAGAAGTTATTTTAATAATTTGATATTTAAGAACAATAGTTTGTGAAAAGAGTATGCAGACTTGCTATAGGCACAGCATGTCAATTTTGAAATGAATCAAAAAAAAAAAGGACTCTGCTTACAGTCAGCTTTTTCAAGCAGTTTTGTGATTTAGTTCGTCTTAGTGAGAGTTGTCTGAAGAACAGAAGCCAACTATGTAAGCCCACACAACGGGCTCTCTAAATACAAATTTCAGTACAGGAAAAAGCCATTGAGCTGTCTTTATAATTCACTCAAATTACGAATGGGATATTGTAGCTTCCATTATTTTCAGTACCCTACAGCAACATAGTTATTTTCAAAGGAAGTTTACTTAATTATTCTGAGTTAGATGGCAAGTTAAAAACATACAAGATCCCCCTGTTAGAGTTTTTTTTTTCCTTTTAAAGACATCAAAGCACGTTTTTAAACATGCACATTTTATTTTTGCACATGGAGAAACAAGAAACATGTCACAGACTGTCTCCCTTTCCTCGGAGCCATCATTCTCTAGCAGAGACCTATCAACTGGTGAACAAACTGAGATGACAGCATTTGGTTTCCAACGACGAAGGTGTATGAGATTTCTTCCTTTGGCTGAGACAAGGAGAACTGGTTTTAATCTACAATATAAAATATCCAAAATGCATGCTTTAAAAGCCTTTTACTCAGACTAACATTTATGTCTGTATCATGTTTTATTTTTCAAAAAAATCATGTCAGTGAAGTCCTTTGATCCTTCTGTTGTTAAGAGTTAAACTTTTGGGCTGATGCTTTGCATACATTTCAAGCATGTTATGACTACTGAGCTATTTAACTACACAGGGATTATATGGGAATTATTACAGGAAGTTTGATCTTGAAAAGAAAAGCACAAACTCAATCACCTTTGTAGAATTGATTTTTAAGGTTAGGGTAGATTTCTTCTGACAATATTCAACGTATTTATCTTGACTTACATTTACAGAAAAAAAATATCAAAACAAACTTTTATTAAAAGTTATTCAAGGCTGAAAGGTGTTGAAAATTGCACTTTTGTACCGAACCAAACATTTATTAAATGATCCCAATTATATTAGAAAGTAGGTGTTTTTTGTTGTGGGTTGTTTACAATGAAATAGCAGATGCAACACACTATTTAAAGACATTTTGATTAAGATGATAAAGATATTTTGATGATTCAGTTTATCCTACCAGCTAACTTGCAGAAGGAACATGAATGCTATATATAATATATGTAATTTCACCTTTAGGATGGTGTTAGCCTAATTGTTATCTGGAAAAAAATGAGAATAAAAAAGGAATGCATTTAAATTCACCAATAACAAGGCTCCTCAAAAATAACACTGTACGCTGAGTCCCAAATTATGGGGGATTGGCTAATGGTATTTTTTTTGCAATTGCTACTCAGCCACTAGGTACATTGCATTAACATATTGCAAGAATGATGGGATTATGTAAAAAGAACCCTTGGCCCCAGCTAGAGATTAACTAGTCACGTCACACACTTTCTATTCTGCCACCTTGAAAACTATTTCAAAGCCATTCTAAATCCATGCTAGGGTTTTAAATACAGAATGCTTTCAAAAGCCATCTGCAAAAGAAAGCATGCTAGAAATAAGCCAGCCAGCTATTTTAAAAATTTCTGTGATTATTAATCTTTAGACACCCACAAAAGCCTTCCAAAAAGCGCAATTCTAACAGCTATTTACAAAGTAATTTAAACAAAATCTTTCAGTACTTGATACAATTTGATAGCTGAAAAATGTAAAATACCCGTTAATAATATTCACCTGTTCTGAACTTCACAGCTATCAGAACTTGCATCTTTATTAGAGGTTACTTCATGCCTAAAACTGTACAATAGCAGAACCAGTGTCCATAATCTTATTCAATACTAAATCATTGGAAAGCAACGCTAAAAGTGAAAGAAATCCTGTGACTTAACATAGCCTTCTCTGAAGAGACGTGAAATAAAGGTAGCTCTCAAGATTTAATAAGTAATTACACTAAAGATATCTCCAACAAGAAAAGATTATGCAACCGACTGAAAATACATTGCACCTTACTAACACTTTCTTTCTTACTTACTTACTTTTTCTTTCTAACTGCAGATTTTAACGTAATACACAGCTGATCTCCAGCAGGACTCAGAAAAGCTGAGTTATCTGACACAAATTAGTGTGTGAGTGCTCCTTGGCTATGGAGTCACCTTCTTGGCACCTAAGACTTACTGTAAAGCACTCTCCCTCTTCTCTTATCCCTTCTGCAAAAGACATCTTTCACACACCCTAAGGCACAGAAATCATTAGTCCAATTACACATTAACTACTGTCTTTTTCTTCTTACCACAGTCCCCTGAACAAGCCTGCAATGTTTCATTTCTGAACGGACCACCTCAAGAGTGGCCTTCTTTTAATGGCTCCAGCAAAATTAGGTTCTACCCAGCACACACACGTGACTTCTCCCATCACCTGGATCAGAAACACAAACCTCACTGATGTCTGCCCTGCCGCAGCGACATCCACCTCCTCTTACCTGGCCACCCTCTGCCTCAGCTTCGTTATCCCCATGCAAAGAGCCTGCAGCCCTGCACACCTGCCTACATAAAACCCAGCAACTTTACCACGTCTGCTCTGAGCCCCTCATTACACCCTAACCAACTGAAGGGCAGGTTTTGCCCAACAAGATCATTTCCATCGTGTTTCTGAGCAGGACACGGACATCCTAACACAAGAGGATTTCTACTCCGTGCCCTTCCTGCGAACCTGCCAAGCTGCCCCATGCTGGACTCCATGCAGGGCAAAATGTATCAGAGAACAACTAATACAGGCTGGGAAAAGGGTGTATAATGGAAGGTATTTTTTCCAAACCCCATTCTTATGACTTCTTTCGGCTTAGCTAACTCATTATCAGTAGCAAATCTCCAGTGGTTTGTGGAACAGAACAAGACCTTGCAAGAATTAACAAACCTTCTCACTGTCTCCACAATAACCACTATAAACACTTCCCAGTACAGAATCACAGTTCACACTTTTTTTATGAGTACATACCAGATGCAACAAATGATTTCATGGAGACCATAAAATGAAGCACACTAACCAGTGCACAGCAGGACAAACTCACGGCACTGAAAACAGAAGCAGCCAGGTGCCAGCAGACCATTTCTCGAAACAAACAAAAAGCAAACCAGAGCCCTTTCATCTCTGACCTTTCAGTCTTGACCTTCAAAGGATACTTACAGAGTATTTCCAGAAAACACGCTTGTGAACAAAAATTTGTAATTTTACTGTACACTAAACAGGACAATGTTAATTACCAACACTGCTCTTAGGACGCTTGAAGCTCTCCATGGACCACCCTGTGCTAACCACAGGTGCACCTCACTGCTTGGTCCCATGTACAAAACTGGCCAGTAACACTCCTGCCAACATATCCTTCTGCCCTGCAGGTACCGACAACCCTTTTCTCTTCATTTCTCTAAAGGACATTTTTACATTACATTCAGAGAAACTGCTCAGGAGGCACCCTTAGTTTTCATCAGATCTGAGGAACTCATGTGATTAAGACACCATACAAAAAGCAGACATCACAGCTATATCATCAGGTAATGCACCTATGAGCACTTACTATCATAGGCAGATATATATTTAGGGAAGAAAAGAATAAGATCTTCTCATCTCACTGTACGTGTCAGCAGAAAAAAATGATTGTAAATTGTATTAACCAAGTAAGATGAAAACTTGTATATTCCTGCCACAGAATACACTCTTCTGCTTATTAGAGAAAATTAATCCCAAAGACCGTTAAATCAATCTACGTTCAGGATGAAAAAGCAACAAATTAGGCTCCTGAAAGTTCTCCTTCAGTGTAGCAGCCTAGCCTACAACTTTTGCCTTACAACTCTGCATTTCTCACTTGCACAAGGCTTTTCAGCCTAATGGAGTTAGTTGCATGTCTCCAAATGGGAAAGCCAGATTAAAGTGTAGGGACCAAACATAACTAACTATAGCTTATAAATCCTTTCTTCCACTTGTTTTAACAGCTGTAGTCTTTCTTTTATTTGTTTTTAACAGCAAGCTCTTCTTAGTGAAGGATTTGATCATAGTCTGAATTTGTCTTTTGTATAAAATGGCATATTAACACAGGGAAAATGCAGGTTTGTGGTGTGATATTCCTTAAAAAAGGGGGAGAGGGGGCATTAAATGACCAAAACTAGGAACAGAATGGAATTATCATAAAGTATTTTTGAAAGAGAAATGCAGGCTTTAGCAGACTGGTTACTCTTTGGAGATATATATCACATCCCAAAAGGCAACAAAAAACACAAGCAACCAACAAAGATTTTTAATTGTACCTTAATGTGAAGTGGCCTTTGTTCCCAAACACTCTTTTTGCCATACAACTACTTCGTATCGATGATGTGTTAACATTTTTGACAGAGAACAGGAGAGGTGGGCAAGGTACAAAGCGATAAAAAGCCAGGTATGTAGCAGCTGTTCTGTAAGCAAAGGTCAAGTCGTGGAGCTTGGGGAAGTCCGAGCTGGGGATGCCCGGCTCAATCCCGCCCGCTATGCCAGCGGTGGTCAGGGAACAGGCTGCCACCACAGGCCACCCTACGAGCCCCCTGCAGTATGGGCAAGGCACACACTTTTCTCTCCTCTAATCCTATAGAATTACCATGGCACTCCAGTCTTATCTCATTAACTGACCGAGCTCCTCTTTGTCAGTTGTGCCATCAAACACCCTGATATGTTGAAGCATGTATTACCACTAACCTTTTTTTGACTAATTCAATCTGCAGCTCCACTGTGACCTCTACAGCCACTCCTGGACGCTTACCCACCTTTGTAGGAGTGCCATGGCTCACACCCAGCCCCTTCTCTTTTCATGGGAATTCCTCTCCCTACCTCATTCCTTGCACCGTTGCCTCCAATCCCACTGCTCAAATTTTCAAACATGGAGTCATCCTCTAGATTTGCCTTGCATGTCACACAGCTACCATGGCTACTTCTATTTTTCTTTCTACACTGATACAATTTAAGGGGGATTTCATCCTTTAACACTTGGTGCTTACCAACTTCACTTGAAAACAACAGCTAAGGTCATGAATTGTGCTCAGTGTTTTGCTTAGTGCCATCTTCTCATCAACTCTTTGGCTTTGTTTTTAAAACCCCAATGAATCCAAGCTTTGCCATGGGCTACTTCACCTTTCTACTCACTACAATTCATAGTGTAGCTGTTTCTTAACCTTTCGGTGGCATTATTTCTGAACGGCCCTCTTTGCAGAACGTTGAAGCCATAATATCAAGGACTCAGGAAATTGCCTTAATTATCAGTCCTAGTTCAGTCATAACTTAGCCTTCCTGCTTCTACTTGTAACGTAGTGATATGATGTTAGAAGTTCTGTCAGTTGTTTCAGCACTCTGAAATACACTTGAAAACCCTGAGCTTACACAGCTGCATAGCACCACCTTCACTCCATAACCACACAGGCCTCCGCCATTTTGGCCGAGGCAGCCACTGCTGCCTCAATAGGATTTTTCAATAGGATCTTGCCTTGACTGACTGAGAACAGAACCCCACTGTTCCCATTTTACAGACAGCAAAGGAAGGTGCCCAGAACCAGACCTGCCAGCACGCAGACCCCTCAGGGGCTCCCTCTTTGAAGCCCCGTTTCCCCTTTGTCAATCCTCTTGCTAACCCTGCAGCTCCCACCTCAGCAGCTGCTCTTCTCCTTCCCCCTCCTGGTCAGGTCCTGCCCCATGCCTGTCTTCTGCACCTAGAGTCTTCCCTGACGGTTTCTGTATTCTCCATTTCATCTTCACTGAATGGTTTCAAACAAATTCAGCTTAAGGCTGACTCCTGGCACAGAGAATTTCAGAGAGAACAGGTTTTTTGACACTTCCGAACAACTGGAAGTGGGCTCGTAAAATAAAATGTGGAGTAACCTTATCTCTCAGCAAAGCTCTTGAAGCTACCTGGAAACTGTGACTTCAGACTCACATTAACTTTTTACGTTGTCCCATGCAACTGCTGGGGCACAACTGCTGCCCCAGCTCCTGAAAGCACACGTGTATATTATTTGTGTGCAGGTAGATACATAAATACAGTTTCACAGTTTATCTGTCCTTTGTCTAAGCTATGTATTATATTGGCAAAAAATGCCAGGTATTTCACCAAGTTGTATCAGGGTTTAACAGTGAAGGCAATAAAGGTGCATACTACTCGCATTTCTGCTCATTTTCATACAGAGCAAAAATCAGTAAATCACCAGTAAATAGAGCAGTCATCAGCAGATGTGGATATAACATTTTGACAAGCCAATTTATTGTTTCAGCAAAAAATGGCATTGTGGAGAAATGCTTCTTCATAACAGAGAGATACAAACATTATGGCTAATATTTCAAGAAGCGATAACAGTTGTCCACCGTCCCATCCCCTACTGACTACCAACATGCAACAGAAGTGTTTATCCCGATCTCCTTCAAGGAAACCCTGAAGAGTACTATCAATATAAAGATTTTAAAACCCATATAACACTCTGGTTTGTCCTTCTGGGGTATTTTTAGCTCCTTGCTTGTTTAGTTGATAATTCAACACCTATTACTACAAACTGCTTTACAAAATAATTTTGAGGGTTTATGACAAAAACAATTTTTTAATGAATATCTTGCCTTTTAGAAATATTGCTCTCTTGGAAAGGTGCTGTACACAGACAGAAAGGGGTTTCCGAAGCATCAGTGAAAAAGAAGCAGTTTCAATGTAAGACAGGCAAAATACAACACATTTGTTTGGCCCAGAAAACACATTTATTTGTAAAACACAGAATGCTGAAAATGAACTTGGCACCTACCCTTGTCATTGAGGGGAACACCTGCATTGGGAGGCCAAATGTAGTTTGCAGTCACTCTAGTTTTGAAAAGCCGAGACTCTACCCCAAAAACGATATCCAAAATACACCTTCTGCAGCAATACATAATATGCAATGGCTTCCCACTGCCACAGGGTGTCACAAGTTTAATAATGTTTAACTAGAATTCAAAATGCTGCAAGTGAAGGTGACAGGGAGAGTGCACTCACAGCTGAACACAGGCTATTACCTTAGTTAACTCAGCAGCAGCAGCTGTGAAATTTGTTATAACATTTAATGATCAATAGCAGCTACAAGCAGGACTGGGAGGATGTAAAATACTGTATTTCACAATATGCATCCACTTGAATTAGTTATTTCTACTAAGAATATTTTAAATGTCTTGCTCCTAACTGTGCATTTGCTCCTATTAAGAATCTGGAAGACACTGCCATTAAAAACAAAAATATGTGCTTCTACTCCACAATTTATCAGTACTCTGAGAGTTATATTACTTCTAAAAAGCAATCATCATGATTTTAGTACTTGCCCTGTCTTAAATAAGATACATTTAGACTCTACTAGAGCATGAAAGTACTTGAGAAGGAACAAGGGCAGGGGAGAGGGGGAGATGAAACTTACTCAAACAATAATTTTCAATAATATTAATTACTGAAAGAAAAATACATTTCCAATTCACGATTTCATATATATGTATACACACGCACATTTTGTATATACTGCATTCTATATATCTATATACATACACATAGAGAACACAATAAATAGCATCATTTTATCAGTTTAATATTTGAAGGAACAGTATCATTCACCTGAACTTCAAATTATTAGTTGTTCCATTTTCTTGTAAATGTTCTTCTAACTACATGCAAATGCTTCACCCCATTTCTCCAAGCAATTAAATTGGACCATTTACCCATGTCAGCCTTCACCTAAAATTCAAATGCTCTTGTGCAATCCAAACTCCTTAACTTTTCTTTCTAGAGAGAAGGTTTTAAGGTGCCAAAGAGGCTGGAAGTGGTATTAAATTCTTCTATTTTCACTCAGTAACTTATTTTGTACTTAGCTCTGCAAAATAGTGATGTTTGACGATGATAATTTAGTTGAGAAGTGTTGAGGGCAGGAGTTTATAGAAATACCACACACTTAGCTAGGTTTCCACTTCTGCTTTTTAATAGTACAAAGCCAGCCTACTGCTACAAACTGTGAAGAGAACATAGGACATTAAAGCGAAACATCTTTGACCCTACATGCTGTGTTATTATTACACCCAGGAATACAGGTAACGGGACTCAGCAGACCACAGCAGATCGGAACATTTAAACACACGCAAAACTTGTTTAATTCCCATTCCATTTGAAAAAACACTTAAATCTGTGCTCAGCTTTAAGGATGTATTTATGTTCAGTTAGTTTAACCAGAGCTTAAGCAAACAGGCATTAAGCATAATTTGACAATCTCATTTCCAAAAAAAGCATTTTAGCATGCCTTCTTCACCGAGTTGCTTTACCACATTTGAAAATTAAGTATAAAAATGATATTCACTATATATACACAGATTGGTCTCTCTAAAAATGACATAGCCCAGATCAATTCCTAGGGCCAGTTTGGTATTTTCCTAACATTCTGCATTCCAGGCTCAGGCTAGGGAGCATGATTTCCCTTGCCAGCTTTCTGCTTTCTTGTATTTGATCTTCAAGGTAACTGTAGAACATTTTTATTTCGTCCCATCTGCCTCCTCCCAGTTTTTGCTCTCCTCTGCTTCCTTTGTGAACCGGGTGATGCCAGTGTAAATCAGAAAACTCATATGAAGTCAGTGGATTTATACTAAGTATAGATCAGAGAATCTATTTCACTTTTATTAACATATAAAAAAATTACAAGACTGACTGATTATTAAGTAGCACTCTGAGATTAATGAGAACCAGCCTTAACTAAAATATACTCACAAATCATTTACACAAGCAATGATGCTTTTATTTATATATAGATACATACATATACAGACATACACATAGATACACACTGTTAAGAGAAGAGGGAAAATTAATCCTAATAGCCTTAAAAATGAACTCCTAGTAATTAGTTATGGATTTTTAAATACTGTAAGCCACTGGCTGACTTAAGGAGGCTTTTTGCTTTCATATTTCATGATTAAACCACTCAATTACTTTTGCATTATAACCGTTTTTCTTCATTAATTCCAAAAATATGGAAATAAGAAATTCTAAGACTTTCAGTAGCTGCTTGTAATAGGTTTTGGTTGCTCTGCCAACTTGCTCTGGATGAGGTGAACTATTTCTCCTGGTGAAAGTTACAGCTGAATTCTCTTCCCTCAGTGCAATTTTGAATGAGCCAGTGCTGTGATCAGACTTGGGTCATTAAGCTTTTCTGATAAAACATACGAGGATTTTATTATATATTTTTAAACACATTTAGGACAAGTATTGTGCTTTCATGGAGTCAGAAAAACATTTGTTACCATGCAGTAAATAAAAACTCCTCTTCATCATTAGGAAAAGTAACAATTAAAAGCTCCCTGAAAGCTGAGAATACGTAGCAAAGCTATGAGAAGCACATCCAGACTTCATGTCTGTAACGTCAGAGACACTGGATCTCTGTCTTTTTTGCTTTACTTCTCCAGAGGGGGTAGAAAATCTTGACAGGAAAAGGCTGTAAGAAAACCTGTTTGCAGCATGGCCAGAAACCAACAGATTCTCCCTTCCCTAACAATAAATCCTCTCTTCCCCTAAATCATAACCCCATCGAAATATTGGACTGACAGGTTTCACAAAGAAGGAGGAACAGATGTACAATAATGAATTTCTAATCTCCTAGGAAGCATGGCGCAATTGAAGAAAGCCAAAAATAGAAAGTAAGGCTGTGAGGGTAGCACCAGAGAGAGTCACTGCTCACTTCCCAGCACTCTCTCCCCAGATTCTGTAGGGTAATTAAGTTAACGGGTCACCAGCCATGGCCTACAAAATTAAAAATTGAGTGAGAAAGGGTTTAGTGATCAAGATAAACAAGCCACACTTTGGGGAAACTTGGTGCTCTTCCCTCAAATTTAGACTCTTGGAGCTTCTTTTCTATCATGTTTCTAAATCTGGCTCAGCTTTGAGGATCTCATTTTCCACACTCATCAAAAAGCCTCTATAACATGATGCCTTCCTCTGTTGGCCTGGAGGTGGCTAGACTGGCCTTTACTTCTTTCCTTCTTTGAAACTGCCACTTTCCATGAAAATTAGTATGCAATTACACCATTGTCACTTTGTAATTAATTTTATGGCATTTGAGACATCCAATAATCAAGCTAATACAGGAATGCCCAGCCGCAGGAAATAATTGCAACCTTTACAGTGCACAATAAACAATAATATAATAAATTCGTCCTTCAAATCACCAGAAAAGCATTGGCATTCACTTAAAAAGAAAGTATAATAAATGAAGAAACCCTCTCACTCCATTAGTTCATCTAAACAAAATATGTTAAATTAAGATTGTGTATTAACTGTTCCTCTGATTTCAACATTTATTTCAAACTGGAACAACATCCACGAACCAGCACAAATAATGCAATAATTGTTTACATGATATTTTAATAGGGAAAGCCAAGGTATTAACGGTCTTTTGTGACAGTAAGGATTTAATGCACTTCCTTATAAGAACTTTTTTTTTTTTTGGATAAAATAAAAGCATAAATAAGAAATACCTCACAAATAAACCACAGAAGAGATTCCAGCTCCCCACCCCTGAGCATTCTTGCTCTCAAGTCAGACAGCATTTTACAGGGAAGATACAGAGCTTCCCTTTGAGTAAAAAGGAAAGAATGCCAATAATTAGCCACCCAGGAGGCATTTGTTTCACAATATTTTTGTTACTCCATGGCTTCCATTGTGATAGGATTTGTGAAGACTTACAAGCAGGCTTGGAATATAGCTTCTAATTCAGCAGTGCTGGCTTGCCGTAAGTAACCCTCATTTGTTTGTCAGAAATCATCAAGGTCGTTACGTTTTCCTCGAGGTTGTCAATGGCCACAGAAAGGCGAGGATTTTTTGTGGTGCACTCCAGAAATTTGAGCTAAAACCAACAGCAATTATATAACTCTGTTCTCACTCCATTAAAAGGGACAAAATTTGTGGCTGTTTTAAAAAGCAGAATAAAATACTTATGGCTGACTTAATACCGGCAAACTTAAGGAATTGAGTGAAATGCTAATTCTGAAAGCTGATTTAGAAAAGACCTAAATATCATAACTCAGATGCAAAAACCTTATGAGAACTTACTAGTCTTCTATCCAAAGACCTGGGAGATTATAAATCACTGAACTACAGGCATAGGTGCAATGACAGAGATGAATAGAGATGCTTGCTCTCTGGAACGATGAAAAAAATCTCTCAAAACCAAAACAAACAAGAAGTCTCTGAAAGGATTATTATCAGTAAGTTTTTACTGTATTCAGGGTCACAGTCTGGAAACAGCAAACACTGACATCAAAGCACAAGAAAGCCAAATTATACTCTACTGAATAAAGCGTGGTACAATTTTCATACAAAAGATTCTGCTTTTAAAACCAGGATAGGATATGTATCTTTTTTTTTTTTTATCTTAAAGAGTCATTTTTATTTAAACAAAGAAAACCTAGCCATTCAGTTAACATTCTTAACAGGAAAGCCAGAGGTTGAGCAGGTGAAACAACTATACCAACCTAGCCTGAATTATGTAGGTGTCTCCTCCATGTCAGACATTACTGGGACAATGTTGAAACGCTAGTTTCTTGCCTTTTTTTCCTCAGCTGGTTCAGGTATGGAAGAATGACTACACACTTATAGAGGAAATATAAATATATATTGAAGTTTATTGGTTTTGCTTCGTACTGAAAATTTTTTGTATAGAAATGTTCTGAAACGAATCACATTTTGTTTTTGCATAACTTCATTTCAAATCTTTAATTTCACGGAAACATTAAAAAACAGCTATGTTATTTGGAAGGACACTTCACATCACCCCAAATTCTCCTTTACCTTTGCCTAATTGTTTCAAAAATGCTTTTCTTCTTTTCTGCCCCAAAACATGTATTGTGATTTTTTTGAAATCACTTACGAAAAACTCAACTATATCTCAACTATACAATTCCATATCTAAAACTTTAAAAGGATCAAATGTATCCTTACTCAAATACACTTTTACTGCACTTTTTCTACTACTTGATCTAATGCAAATGCACACCTAGCATGTGCTATGTTAATACCATCGTAGAAAAAAAACAACTGAAAAAAGACAACTATTGTAATAAAAATTTGAATGTAACTAGTAGACATTAAATTTTCCTTATCAAATCCACAGCTATCAGAAGTGGAAAAAATAAGTTACTGTTGAATCACCTCTGCAGCTTTTCCTGGTCTGTTTGAGCACACACCTTCAGTTCTCAGGCCTAAAGCAGCTGAGCCTTCTTCAGCAATGAACACTGTAATTCCTTAGACATGGACGAGTACTGCAGTAGTCTCAACTACTCAGCACCATTACCTAAGCAGGTTTGATTTGCAGCCATCATCACCCTTTAGAAGGAACAGACTTGCCATGACAATAGCAGCCACTGACCTAGCAGCTCTCTGGAAGTACTATTTCAAACAAAAGTAATTATCATTGGGAACAAAAGTGCTTTAAAGAACACAAATCTGCCTTCCGTCATTTCCAAATGATAACATCCCCATACATTCACAAATAAAGATGTTATTACACTTTAAACAAAGCCAAGACTTTGACATCCATCAAATTAACGACTCAAAAAAACCCCAAAACCAACAGACCTCCACAAAGAGACAAAGGACTCCAGAACTGATTTAGACTCCAGAGAACAAGTAGAAAGAAATATTTTCCTATCTATAAATCTAACATAATTACAGTAAAACATTTGAAAAAGGGTAGTATATGCAGATTAGAATAATGGATAAACGTCTCACTATTAGTATCAAAAAATCCACACCTGGATTGATCAGTATATATAATATATATATATATATATATATATTTAAGCATTGACTTAGGTGTCTATGCAAAGCTACAATCTGCATACATAGAGCCCAATTCTTCCTTCGCAGTGAGTAGCAGTACCTCAACAGAATAAGACTCTTGAAATAATCAGTTTTAACAGAGTACATTACTGTCATATTGTGTATACACAAATTTAGAAAATCTGACAGCTGTCAAATACCAACACTTCAGATGCATGCTATTTTTTTTTCCTAACAGAAGTCATAGCAAGGTATGCTTCTATCTACTTCTGCACCAAGCTATGGGAACAAAATAAGGGAAAACCTTCTTAATTCAAAATTGATTATGTTTTAATTTGAAATGGCTCCACTCAAAATCCAGCAAAAATAGTTCTATTTTTATATATCACAATTAGACAGAAATCTCAGAAGCTCATTCACCTCAAACAGAAAGAAAACTTCAAAAGAAGAATTTTCAGATTCTTCTCCACAACATAATGAATTCAGGCAATTAAAAGGCAAATGGAATTCCTCATAGGAAGACTATATGGAAGTCCCAAATAAATTATCAGCCATCCCTCAACAGTCATACAGATTCACCAGACATCTGGGGTTGACCTGAAGAGTTGCAGAGTGATGGTGTCTGGAGACTCAATGATGTTAGAGGTCTTTTGCAGCCTAAATGACTCTGTGCCCCTCTGTCCTGCCTCACCACGACACTATGAGCTGCTACAAGAGGGCCAGGGCTTTGCTCGGATTCAGGGAGGTCCACGTCCTGTCTGCATCGCAGCCCCACCTTTGCCCGCTGGTGCAGGAGATGGCTCGGGGGAAAATCGAACCTGGCACAGGATGCTCGCGAGCAAGAACCTTTGCTCAGGCAGATCTGGAAAGTTTTTAAATTTAAAATTAAATGGGGAAGAAGGGGAAGCGAGAGAGGAAAGCAAATAATGATCAGAAACACCGAGAGGGAATTTCCAACCCTAAGCTAAAGCACATTTTTACGACTGTGGACTGCAGGCTTTAGAAAATGTAGAATTGATTTTGCTAACTAAACGTGAGTTGTCAACTTGTTAGGAGAGAGCAGTGCCAGTAGCTCCAAAATCACGTTAATTCTTAACGAGGGCTGGCACATCAAGAATCCCGACAATTGTTAGCATATATCTGGGCCCAAGAAACAGATTTAAACAAGTCTGTCTGGGAATGCTTAACTCACAATGTTAGCAGGAGAAAAGATAATGAGCTAAACCATTTGGAGCACAGATCTACCACTTGACTTATCAGAGAAGTACAGGTCAAATCTTTTCATTCCACTGCAGATAGAAAATGCAGCTTAGAGGCTACAGATCAAATTAAAAAGCAGGGCTCAGTGGGAGAAAAAGAGGAAAACAAAAAGCCTTTAAGTAACTGATCAGCATGTACCACACTTAGATTTTCTGGCATTTTCTGACTTCTGAGATTAAATGACAAATACACATTACTGCGTCACTTACAAAATATCGCATTTATCAGAAAAGATAAACCCCAAACTGATCAGAATGCATTTAAAAGACAGACTGGTTCTTCAGATAAGGCAGAAGAATGTGCACCTCTGGCACCTGTTGAATATACACAACGTATCAGCTCGTCTGAATTTTTCTTAAAATTTTAAGGCTACAGAAATCACTTAGTGATGTGGAAAATATTTTATAGTCTGTCTGCAGGCAGCTGCATATGAAACTACCAGATCATGGGACTATTGCTGACTTTCTGCTGAAAGCTGTGCTCCCATCACACTCTGTGTGGGTTTAGGAATTCTACTGAATCCAACCTAATCTCAAAAATAAGACTGGAAGTTACTTCAGTAGCATCTTATTCATATACTGTGGCTTTTCACTTAAATCTTCTGAAGCTAATTTGAAGTACTGACAGCATGGGCAGAAGTTTGAATAAGAGTTTGGGGATTTGCCTTTTTTTTTTTTTTTTTTTTAAATATCTCATGTAGGCTTCCAGAAATTTTAGACAACCACTTTAGCTTACCAAATGTGACCTTTGAAATTAAATACTTACATAACTGGTTTTATAACAAGAAGATTATTCCTCTAACAGCAGAAGAAGCTACAGACTTGGCAAATCCTCCTCCAGTTCCAGGAGTGGGGTATGACACTGGAGGGAAGACAGGCATATGACAGTGTCAGCTGGGAGGAAGGAATACCTCACTCCTGAATGAACACAGACCCCAGATGGGAAACTGCAGCCCCCTGACCCAAACAGAAAGGAGATGCCTGAATCAAGAGAGCGCTCTCTTCCCCACCAGGGAGCTTGTCCTCCAAGGTGGAATTCATGAAAAAAGGCTCCACGAACTGGAAAAGCAAGTGAAAAGAAAGGGGCACATTTAAGCACTGCAGTGTAAGCACACATCCTCGCAAGGATCTAATAGGAGACAGAAGGTTATGGCCAGGAGGCACAGAGCCAGCTCGTGCCACCAGGGAATGCTGAAATGCAACCACTCTGCAGTGTTCATTGGAGAATATTCTGAATGCAGCAGGCTCAAATTTCAAGTAAAAAAAAAAAAAAAAGGCAGACATTGAAAACAAAGCAAAAATATATATAGGTCAAGGTAAAAGGTACGCTAATTTTTAATTTTATTTCATGCATTTTCATGTATAGGAGAGAAAGAAGCTTCAGCAAGTGGCTTTGCACTGCTGGAGCAGTCCATCCTTGCAGTGCACATCATGGGTTTACAACCCGAAACATGCAATACGGCCAACAGAGAGGTTGGCCCCTCTGCCCAGGGATTTCACATCCCATCAAATGACATCTGTGAACTTCACAACAGAGATTAAAACCACGGATCAGAACCCAGCCATGGGGTAGTTTCATAAAGGCACAGACCATTTAGCATATCTAAAAACGCAATAATTATTTCTAAACAGGAAAGTTTAACAACTGATACCTGTATAGATATATAGCTATTAATATATTAGCAGTTTTATCTGAATCAATAGACTTTTTTCACAGATTCTTCACAATACTGAAAGTACAAGAAATTATTTCTTTTAAAACTTTCCCAGTGTGTGGCACAGAAAGATGGTTGTAAAATAGGTTTTAGCGCTGCAAATTTGATGTCTCATGCAGAGACACCATAAAACAAAGACAGGAATCAACTAAATGAAATTATTTAATTAACAGCAATTTGTTCCACAACAGTTTAAAATATGGATGAGACTGCCAATTACGCAGCTGCTAAACAGAACAACTCATTAAATAATTAAAATTGGATTATTAATTTTCTAGTCTTGATGTAATTTACTCATATAACATGTAAGTATCTCCATGATTTATACCCGTGGTAGAAACTCATTTTGTGATTTGCCTATATTTTACTAAAATTATTACTCTGTTTCTAGCTGCATGTGTTTTATAAACACTCAGCTTATGATTATTTTCAAGTACGAGGAGTGGCAAACTGACAGTAATACTAACATGAGAGGGAATCAATATGCATGCAGCTTTCAAATACTCTTGAAAAAAAAAAAAATCAAGGGAGGTTTAAAGTGGGATGTGCCAGTACTGCAATTCTATTATACAGGGACAAGAAAACATAAGACAACCTCTCATTCATGCAGGACAAATAGCTGTGCCAAAAGCACAAATTACACCTAATTACAGGGTATAACTCTGTCATCTTTCTTTTTATAACCTAGCCGTTTACACACTTTGATTTTTGACTTCCATTTGGGTTTATTAACATCAAAGCTTTGTCATCACTTATCTGTTTCTACAGACTTTTTTACCTGAGGCAATAAATAAAAACTTCTTTGCATTTCAGCTTTTCGGATGCAAGAAAGGTTTAGTCTACATTGTTCTTATGATGTTTCATGCTTATTAAACTTTTGTATGTTGTTGTAAAGTTTATTGCCTTTGGCATACCAATCTTAAATGTACTATAATTAAACCTACTCGCATTGCATATAAATGCATTAGCACTATCCTATGATAAATTTTGTTCTTACTGTTAATGCTATTTTTCATGTAATTACACTGTCTTGAATAAATGTGTAATGGACAATTTAGTTTAATGCATTGTTTAGCTTTTTGTCAAACAAAATGGCAATGAATTTTTAATTAAGCTATACAGGGCTTTTCCTGTATATAGAGATTACAGCAAAAAACACAGATGGCCACCCTTGATGAAATGGGAAAAGTAAAGTTAGCGTTAGAAGGATAAAATCATCCTGACAGTCATATAGAAAAGATCCCTCTAAAGATGAAATCAGAAAAGGTGAGTGACAGACTTCTGTCTGAAAGCTAATGAGCACTAATACACTGTCTAAACCTAATCTGAGGTCACCAACTGCTAGATTTCAAATTCCTCATACAGCATTAAAAAGATATTAAGATATTGCAAAATTAAATGTCTCTTGAATCACATATATGTCTGAATCCAATCTTACCCAATACGGGTAAGAATATTCCTGAAAGAAGAAAGATTTCTACAGTTTGGACAACTTCTGTTGTTATTATGCTGAAAATATTTCCTTACTTTCTTTCTCAAGAAAGGTAGATTCAAGCGGGGGAGTACGTAAATGTAACTGCTTAAGTTATCTTCCCTCAACTTGAATACTGCTGTTCCGTGCCGTCATTAAGTCAGAAACCTTTACAAAAATACAGGTTAAGGAAATATATATATTTTTAATGCTGATCCACCTTACTCCCAAATGCAGGAGAAACTACAGATACAAATTTGATCAACCAGCAGTAACAGAAAATCAAAACCTCCTCATCCAATCCGTTCCACTACTTCATGAACCTGCCATTTCAAAAGGTTTCTCTCACATCTCCTTTGAGTCTTTCTTGGTGGAGTTTGAACCCTTATTACTCACAGTCACCACTGACAAAACAGATTATTTCTTTATTTTTCCTGCAACAGCCTTTTATATAATAGAAAACTCCATGTCCTCCTTTGTCTTCTCCTCCGCAGGCTGAAGAACTGCACATGGCTTACTCTTCCTCCAGAGGATGTTTCCTACGCTTCTGCTCACCCACGATGACTTTGTCCAGACTCTGAGGAATCCAAACCTTCCTCGAAAGGGGACTGCTCACATGGAGTCCAGTGTTCCAGCAGAGAGACTGATAATGCTAAGCTAAGGATAAGGTTGACTCTGCTCATTTTAATGGCTACACTTTTTTTACCAGTACATTCCAGTGGAAAGATTACCTTTTGATCAGTATGGTACTTTCAAATAAAAAAAATGCAAATCCTTTTCTGCAGGACTGCTATCATTTACTTGTGAGTAAGTGTCATGCCTTTTCATCTACACTGATTTTCACCTTTTAGTTTGCAGATAATGTTGCCAGTTTAGGAAGATCATTTTGAAACATGATCTTGATGTCCGTCACTGTCCCTTCCCTGTTTTGTGTCATCTGCAGAATGACTCCAGTTACTCTATTTTATCATCAAGTTCACGAGGTAAAAAGCAGAAAGCAGAATCAGACTAAAGAAACTCTACTCAATATATCTTTTAATTTTGAGAACATGTCATTGACAACTAATCAATAGCAACGCTAATCCATTTTTGCACTTAGTGTATACAAAGTTCTCCTAGACCACATTTATCTGCATTACTTACGGAAATGTCACAAAAGACAACTTGTTAAAGCCTTTAATCCGAGTTAAAATAAATGGGAACTACTACTTTCTTTTTATTTGCAGGCTCTACTGCTTTATCATAGAGAGAAATTAAGTGAGTTTGACATTATTTATTCTTAATTATTCATTTCTTCATTACCTTGTAGATACATTAAAAAAAGTTTGAGAAACTTGTTTTATTTCAATGTCAACATTAAGGTGACTGCACCCTCTGTCCCTGACTCCTCTCCGCCTTTTGACAACAGGCAAAAGTCTTTTCTAGTCCCCCAGTACTGAATCCCTGCTCCAACATTTCTCAAAGATAAGGCTGCCATTGGATGACTTAGGATGTTATCTAGGTAACCAGCAGTAAAAACTATATTAGTATAGTTACGGTCCAGGTGACAACGGCATTCTGCTAGGAACATATCCAGATCTGAACTTCTCTTCCATTTCAAAGGTGCTAATACACATAGAAACATTTGGTCTTTTGCATCACATCTTACTGTGCTTTTCCAATCTAAAGATCAAAACTAAAATTTTCATTTTTGTTTTGGCCAATGAGCACCTAATTTCAGTATTTTAGAAGTCTAACACTGACCTTTTCTTTGTCTTCAGACAGGAGAAGCCTGAAATACCTTTCATATAGCTTCATTTGCTTGACTTGCAGCATTTCTCACCATCCCCTCTGACCTCATATGTAGTCAAGCTTCTGCTCTAGGCTTCTGTTTTTCTGAGGTGCTTATATTTTCCCCTATGTCTGGAGTCCTTTCCTGATAGTTTCTCTTGCTGGCTTGGTATTAAAATTCCAATTATTTTCTGCACTTCCCCCCATAACCCAGCTCTTATGCACTTAAATTATTGCTTTGTCATTTTTGAAAGTTTGGATTTGAATTAAAAATTAAACCAAACCAAAAACCTCATGCATTTTTTTTTAAACGTACATGTAAATATATTTTTACACATATATATCGTTAGTGGAGCTTCTACGAAGTTCTCATAACTCACCAAGATCTAGTCTACAGATAGCATACTCCTCTGTGGGTAGACAGCTAGTTTGTATGGAAATGTGGCAGCTGTTGTATGCAGGAAGAGATGGGCTTTACCACTGCTATCAGCATTTGTTTGCCAGTTTACAACTGAGGAAAATACTTCTATCACAATTCGTGTAAGCATCCCTTTCTCAACGAGATATTTCCCTTCAAATCCAAATCATCCCTGAGGGTTTAAAGCACACTTTCTAATGCTGTAGGAGATGCTGAGCTATTACTGTGATGAGGAGAACAAAGAATATATTGAGAGAGAAATATATTAGGGAAGTTTGGCTTCCTTGGCCTACCAAAAAGAAAGCTAAAATGGATGCAATTGTTCCGTATAAAAACCTGAGGTAGTGGTGGAAAGGTATCAATTATTAAGAATGAATATAGCTTTAAAAAACATTAATGTGAGAGCAAAACATTGTCCAGAAGTAAGTATAGCTTAATAAGATGGTCCCAAACAACATGAAATTCTGGAACAATCTTCCAATTAAGAGACTGGGTAAACAAAAGCCACAAGCCTTAATGGGTTAAAGTGGAGGTTGAGCAATTTGTGACTTGAATTATACATGATGTGCTTACCTGCTACAGAAGGGTTTTAGATTTGAGGTCTCAAAGGACCCTACCCTGCTGGTTCCTAAATATTTTGCTCTTTCTGAATTGTTTTCTGCTTTCTGCCATTCCCTTTCCCTCTCCCCACTTTGTGCCTCATGAACAAATGATAAATCTGCCAGCGTACCATTTTTTACCTGACCCAACACTTCTAGTTATTTTCTTGACTCCATGCTCTGCCCTATGGATATCGCAGGTCTCTTTTAAAACTGACACAGTGCCCTTTCATTAAGATCACAGACATCCACCCTGCAAACAGATGTTCCAGCTGAAGGAGGCCCTTTCCCTTCCCTCCTTCTCCACCGTTCATTACCGTTTTATCACCAGGGATGCGCGCGACTGCAGTCGGTTTTGCCTGGAGCAGGACTGGGAACGCTCACAGGGCCTGGCTGTGGGGAGAGCAATGATGAATGGTGAAAAAAGATGAGAGGTGGTGACATTTTCTACAAACTGTACAGAAGATAGTCTGCCCACTTATCTAATTATTGCTTCTATATTGTCCTTGCTCTCTGCCATTTACGTCCTACTCTCATCTATTCACTTACAGCTATATTCTCATGTGTTTGTCTTCTTCCTTCAGGGAAGTCCAGGCAAAGACATTTTGCTGTCTCTCTCCCAAACTTTCAACTTATTTCTTGTTTTAAGTTTATATTGGACATGATGTCCTGCAATACAGAAGTTATTTAGTTGGGACAGGCAGTTAGTTGGGACACATCCATCAAAGAGTCACTGTCCTGACTGTTTTCCAATATCTCTGGAGACTGAAACTTTTGTCATTACCACCAATAATTTATTGATTTTGCTGCGTCTTTACCTTCCTTCTCTGAGATGGAGAAGGATAGAAAGTCACCAGAACATCTGTCTCTGACCATCTTTTCACAACCTGCACTAGACTCACTTCATCACCTCAACAGCAATTTGGCAATGTCATTTGTCATAGCAAAAGTTATCTATTTCCCTCCAGCACACACAGTACAACACTTTTTCCCATCTTGTATCCCCATTCTCATTCCAGACAAACACTATGCCATTCTGATTCTATGATTTAGATTCATTCACCTCTCTGAAAAGCTTCCTCACCAGCACTTAACATATTGATTTGGAGTTTCTTATAGATAGTGCTGAAAATTATAAACTTAAGATTTTGTGCCAATGGGAATTGAACAACAGAAATCCTGACTAAGGGATATCAGATTGCCTTCACACACGAACTGATGAAACCACTAAAACCTGAGCTGAATTCTGGAACTCATTCAAAAAAACAAAACCAACCACCAATAAAAGAAAAAATAACAACAAAAAAAAACAACCAAACATCCACAAACACTCCCCTTGCCCCTCAAAACCGCAGATAAGGGCAGTTGAGGTACAAAGAAGAGTTAAAAGATTGATTCTGTCTTGTAAAAGATATCTAGACCTCAATCTATTTTACCCCTCTGAAAATCACAGAATCACAGAATCTCTAGGTTGGAAGAGACCTCAAGATCATCGAGTCCAACCTCTAACCTAACACTAACAGTCCCCACTAAACCATATCCCTAAGCTCTACATCTAAACGTCTTTTGAAGACTTCCAGGGATGGTGACTCCACCACCTCCCTGGGCAGCCCGTTCCAGTGCCTAACAACCCTTTCAGTAAAGAAATTCTTCCTAACATCTAACCTAAAACTCCCCTGGCGTAACTTTAGCCCATTCCCCCTTGTCCTGTCACCAGGCACATGGGAGAACAGGCCAACCCCCACCTTGCTACAGCCTCCTTTAATGTACTTATACAGAGCAATAAGGTCACCCCTGAGCCTCCTCTTCTCTAGGCTGAACAAGCCCAGCTCCTTCAGCCGCTCCTCATAGGACTTGCTCTCCAGGCCCCTCACCAGCTTCGTCGCCCTTCTTTGGACCCGCTCAAGCACCTCGATGTCCTTCTTGTAGCGAGGGGCCCAAAACTGAACACAGTACTCGAGGTGCGGCCTCACCAGAGCCGAGTACAGGGGGACGATCACCTCCCTAGCCCTGCTGGTCACAGTGTTTCTGATACAAGCCAGGATGCCGTTGGCCTTCTTGGCCACCTGAGCACACTGCTGGCTCATATTCAGCCGACTGTCCACCATCACTCCCAGGTCCTTCTCTGCCTGGCAGCTCTACAACCACTCATCTCCCAGCCTGTAGTTCTGCTTGGGGTTATTGCGCCCCAGGTGCAGGACCCGGCACTTGGCCTTGTTGAACTTCATACAGTTGACCTCAGCCCATCGGTGCAGCCTATCCAGATCCTCCTGCAGAGCCTTCCTACCCTCGAGCAGATTGACACACGCACCTAGCTTGGTGTCATCTGCAAACTTACTGAGGGTGCACTCAATGCCGTCATCCAGATCATTGATGAAGATGTTAAAGAGGACCGGCCCCAGCACCGAGCCCTGGGGGACGCCACTAGTGACTGGCCTCCAACTGGACTTGGCTCCATTTACCACAACTCTTTGGGCCTGGCTATCCAGCCAGTTGCTAACCCAACGAAGCGTGCGCCAGTCCAAGCCAAGAGCAGCCAGTTTCTTGAGGAGAATGCTGTGGGAGACGGTGTCAAAAGCCTTGCTGAAGTCAAGGTAGACCACATCCACAGCCTTTCCCTCGTCCACCCAGCGCGTCACTTTGTTGTAGAAGGAGATCAGGTTCGTCAAGCAGGACCTGCCTTCCATAAACCCATGCTGACTGGGCCTGATCGCCTGCTTGCCCTTCAAGTGCCGCATGATGACTCCCAAGAGGATCTGCTCCATGAGGTTCCCTGGTACTGAGGTCAAACTGACTGGCCTGTAGTTCCCCGGGTCTGCCCTCCGGCCCTTCTTGTAGATGGGCGTCACGTTTGCTAGCCGCCAGTCAGCTGGGACCTCCCCCGATAGCCAGGACTGCTGATAAATGATGGATAGTGGTTTGGCCAGCTCCTCTGCCAGTTCTCTCAGTACCCTTGGGTGGATCCCATCCGGCCCCATCGATTTGTGCACATCCAAGTGCCGTAGCAGGTCACCAACCAGTTCTTCGTGGATGGTGAGGGCCACATCCTGCTCCCCGTCCCCTTCCACCAGTTCTGGGTACTGGGTATCCAGAGAGCAACCGGTTTTGCCGCTAAAGACTGAGGCAAAGAAGGCATTAAGCACCTCCGCCTTTTCCTCATCTCTTGCAACTAAGTTTCCCCCTGCATCCAGTAAAGGATGGAGATTCTCCTTTGTCCTCCTTTTTGTGTTGATGTATTTATAAAAGCATTTTTTGTTATCTTTAACAGCAGTAGCCAGATTGAGCTCCAGATGAGCTTTGGCCTTCCTAATCTTGTCCCTGCACAGCCTCGCTACATCCTTATAGTCCTCCTTAGTGGCCTGCCCAATTTTCCAAAGATTATAAACCCTCTTTTTTCTCCTAAGCTCAAGCCACAATTCTCTGTTGAGCCAGGCTGGTCTTCTTCCCCGCTGGCTCATCTTTGGGCGCATGGGAATAGACCGCTCCTGTGCCATTAGGATTTGCCTCTTAAAGAGCGCCCAGCCTTTCTGGACCCCTCTGCCCTTCAGAACCACCTCCCATGGGACTCCACCAACTAGTGTCCTGAGCAGCCCAAAGTCAGCCCTCCGAAAGTCCAATACAGTGGTTTTACTGGTTCCCTTCCTGGCCTCGCCAAGAATAGCGAACTCCACCATTTCATGGTCACTCTGCCCAAGACTGTTCCCGACAATCACATCCTCCACCAGTCCTTCTCTGTTTGTGAAGAGAAGGTCTAGCAGGGCACCACCCCTGGTAGGTTCACTAATCAGCTGTGTCAGGAAGCTGTCTTCCACTTTCTCCAGTAACCTCCTAGACTGCTTCCTCTGGGCTGTGTTGTGCTTCCAGGATATGTCAGGGAAGTTGAAGTCCCCCACGAGTACAAGCGCTGACGATTTCGCAACTTCTGTCAGCTGCCTGTAGAACTCCTCATCCGTCTCCTCATCCTGGTTCGGCGGTCTATAGCAGACCCCGACCAGGACACTAGCCTTGTTGTCCCTGCCGATCCTAACCCAAAGGGACTCGATCTTGTCATTCCTAGCCTCGAGTTCTACAACATCGAAAGACTCTCTAATATAGAGAGCCACACCGCCACCCCTTCTGTGCTGCCTGTCCCTTCTGAAGAGCCTATAGCCAGGCATAGCAGCACTCCAGTCATGAGACTGGTCCCACCACGTTTCCGTGATGGCAACCA
Source organism: Anas acuta (assembly GCF_963932015.1). Classification (NCBI taxonomy): domain Eukaryota; kingdom Metazoa; phylum Chordata; class Aves; order Anseriformes; family Anatidae; genus Anas; species Anas acuta. The sequence continues at coordinate 19,353,866 of NC_088979.1, forward strand.
AGTCGTAGCCTGCCCGCTGCACGATGGCTTCCAGCTCCTCCTGTTTGTTACCCATGCTGCGTGCATTGGTGTAGATGCACTTCAGCTGGGCCTTTACCTTATCCTCCGGCCTTGCCATTGCTCCCCCTGGCACAGCCCCAACAGTCCTTGCTCCAGCCCCATCCCCCTTCTTACCTAGTTTAAAGCCCTATCAATGAGCCCCGCCAGCTCCTGGCCCAGGATCCTTTTTCCCCTAAAGGATAGGGACCCGTCTACGGCCATCAGACCAGGTGTTGAGTAAACTGTCCCATGGTCGAAAAACCCAAGATTTCTGCGTAGGCACCAGCCCCGGAGCCACGTGTTTAACAGGTGGGCTTTCCTTGTCCTCTCTGTACCCCTCCCTGTCGATGTAGGGATGGACGAAAATACTACCTGCACTCCTGCTCCATCCACTAACCGTCCCAGCCCCCTAAAGTCTCTTTTGATAGCCTTCAGGCTTCTGTCATCAATGTCGTCACTGCCCGCCTGGACTATCAGGAGAGGATAATAATCAGAGGGGCGTACAACATACATACACACACAGCTATACATAAGCAGCTATACCCGGCAGTCTGTTAACTAGAAAATAATGGCAGTAGTATAAACAAGCACCTTATGAAACACATGGTGTCAAGTAGTTTGTGTGTTTTTTTTTCTCAGTAAGATGGAAAACAAAACAAAATAGTATTTAAAAATATTTACATGCTTTCTAACTATCCCTTGAAACAGAGCAGTAAATTCAATTAGAAATAAAAACTGCATAATAAAACATGGAAAAAGAGATGTTATATTGCTATTATTTCTTTATAACTGACATTTGGCAAAGCATCACTTGAATTTTAAATGGACTCTATGTATATTGCTTTGGCATACATAGATAAGCAACTTGCATTATTTTTTTACCCTTTTGCTCAAGGGAACCAGCAACATCTTACTCCTAGACAATTTGTGCTTCAGAATATTTCAGCTTAGAACAACATGCCTCGAGCATCACCAAACACAATCTCACAGACACTAGTAACCTGGAGATCTCCCTGTGTAGGATAGCTGTAGCGTCCTCTCTACTTCACTGTAGGACTAGGCAACATACATGTACATAGTTTAACAACTGCAAAACTGCTATGGCTTCACACTCCAAAGATACAAAACTACAGACTTAGATACCATTTTCTCCAAAGACACATATGATGAAAATGGCATATGTGCAAGAAAATGTACTTGAAACATTACTTTTGTTGAGTCATCTGTTCACAGCGGCTGAGGTTCTGGAAGATAACCACGGTAACAGTGACAGAGTAAATGTACTTAAGGAAGATAATATGTTAAATGAAGATGCTAAGCTCTGTTTTTTTTTCTTTGATTTCTAACAATGGGAGTGAATCTATTAACTTTATCCACTTTAATTTGATTGAGCCATTGTCACTGTTGAGAGAGAACTGCTGAAGCACAAAATTAACAATGGCAATTGCAATTGTAATTGCCATAAAGAAAGTCAGTAAATCAGACCAAACAATACTAGAAAGATACAAGTGGAAGAAGTAGAAGTAATTGAGGAACTAAATATGCCAAAATATGAGAACAGAGAGATACGTGAACGTCGATACGTATTTTCCCATAAAACTTAAATACAATGTTCTAAATGATAAATAAAAATGATACAACTGCAGAAAATATTGTATGGCACAAGAGAGACACCAGAAGAAGAGGATCTCTAGGTGGTGGGTAGCATTCAGGGTTAACGAATGAGCTAAAGATGCAAATATCTGTGAAATTTCACAGATCCCAACACATACCAGCAACGTGAGTATAGCTAGGTTCTTTAACTCAGACAATTCTGGCAAAAAATAAACTCCATGCCAGACTGCAATAAGAACAAGCAATTTGAGAGAGAGAGATTTTTCCAGCTACCCCCACAAGCTAAGGCTTATTGTGCATCAAGCAACAAAAAAGTTCCTAACAGCTGAAATCCAATGTAAATCCAATGTAAATCAAGGAGGATTGAGGGAAGTCATGCATAAAACCAGAAAGGAATAAGAAAGATCATATCAGAGAAAGGGAGATGTTAAGCGAACTGAAATAACAAAGGGAATGTTCACACTACTGCTGTTCACCAATAATATGAATTGCTAAGTAATGCATCCAAGGGCTGATTTTAAGTGAAAAAACATGGAAAATTCAACTATTTTGTTACTCCTCTATTTAAACAGACTACAGAGGCAATACATTATCACATTGTGTGCTGCCAGGTAATCATGATCCACATGCAACTCTGAAGCTAGCAACTCTTTAGCTAGGCAATTCTCAGACTGACCAGCAGAAACTACTGCAGCACAGACAATGAAGAGACCTAAAGAGAGGACCACTTCAGTGAGCTGTGATTCCTTTCCCCACTTCTGGTCAGACCACCTAGCTGCAACAAAATAATCATCCCAAGACATACCTGCTTTTAAAGAGCTTCAGATTTCATTCAGCAACAAACTCTAGCATAGCAGCAGCAGCTTCATAGATTTGTCATTCAACAAAATGGTGCAAGCAACAGCCTGCCTGTAAATACCACTGGCAAAAGGGAAAATCAAATCCAGGCAAATTCAAAGGAAGAAGAAAGTGCATAGAATCATGCACAGCTAAGTGTATTTCCTTCCCTTTCCAAGTTACGCCTTGGAAAGTGACTGATAATCAACAAATGCAAGACTGATGCGTGCCACTCAAAGGGGAAGCAGAAGCAATGCAAAAAGCATGGTTCAGGACACAGGAAAGACACTTCACAAAATTAGAACAGGAATGTGTAGGCTGGAAAAAAAGAAAAGAATTAATGCATTAATGTATCCTGCAAAAGCCCTAAGATTGCTGGGTATTAAGTAAAGGCAGGTAAGTTTATAGATTTGTCTACAGATAACGAAAGATAAGTTCCTTTTAGTGGAAAAGGTGTTTGAAGGCATTTTTCCCCCCCATTAATGTAATTGTTTTCTGTCATACTGATGGCCCTGATCTCTGTATGTACTTATGTGGATGGTGACAGTGTGTGGGGAAATGAGGAAATTTTAGTGTCAGAGTATCACTTTTAACATTAAGGAACATTAATTTCTTGACAAAAGGAGAAAATTGCTCACTGCTGGCCCTTCTGCCAGCAATCCATCAGATGCAGGAAGGCAGCAGGTCATGGGCCACTCTCCTTGATCTGACAGAGCACTCTGCCACTTCTCTCCCAGCAGCCTTTCCTCACCACACAACCAGAAACCACTGGGCACCACTGAGCAGAGCCTGGCTCCGGCCTCCCCGCACCCTCCTGTTAGGGATTTAGGGACACAGATGAGATCCCCTGAGCCTCCTCTTCTCCAGGCTGAGCAGCCCCAGCTCTCCCAGCCTCTGCCCACAGCAGAGATGCTCCAGAGCCTTCACTGTCCTGGTGGCCCTGCCTTGGGCTCTCTCCAAGTCCCTCTGGCACTGGGGAGCCCAGAACCGGACCCAACACTCCAGGTATGGCCTCACCAGTGCTGAGGAGAGGCAAAAATATTTTCAGCACAGAATACAGTACTTCCTAATTCCAGTGCAGCTGTGTCTTCATTTGTTAAATGCAATTAAAGACAATTTGAACTTCTCCCTAATATATCTTTTGCTGAAGGTTCTCAGCAGGACCAAACATTCATGCTGTGGTAATAAATGTGCTATTGACACTGGGCTACCAGTAAGCCAATTTAAGCACAGCTTCTGCAGATGTTGATTAGACTGCAATTTGGGGATCACAATATGGAGCAATCTCAAAAAGTCATCATTTTCTTTGCACACTACAAAGAACACCAGAAGTGACCTTGTCTTGCAACAACAATCTGTGTTATGTCTTGCTCTAGCAAGACTGCTGAAAACAGGATGAAATGACTAAGCACATCATTATGTTCAACTAACCTGCATGGAACAAGTATATTCACAAACAGAAAGAAGTGCAGCACCTCTTTCATATTTCTGCAATCAGTTGTGCTAGATTTCCAAAAGACTTCTGTTACTTATCAGAAATATGATTAATGATGAAAGCTAACATTACTGTTACAAAGAAGTTTTTGATTTAATTTTCAAGTTTTTCATTTAATTTTTTACACTTGAGACACTTCACACCGTATTCAATTGCAAATATAGATTTTTGTTAGAACTCTGAAGTCCATTTCTAGCTTCTGATTTGGCTTATATTTAAAATATTAGAAAGTGGTAACTGTCTTGGATACTAAATGCTCAAATCCAACAGGACGTGGTTCATTATACAGCAAGCAGTTAAGCTGTTAAATACTGCCGTTGTATGCTGTAGACACGAAAAGTTTTTGAATTCAAGTGCAATCTGGAGATGTTCACTGAAAACAAGAAGAAAGAAAAAAAAAACAACAAACAAACAAATTGTGAGCCAAAGATGGTTTCTTCTCAGGCTGCCAAACCACAGGCGGCCAAAATACCAGGAAAAAAGTGCCATATGCACTTGCATGGCTCCTCTCCTTTTACTTGGCTGAACATGTATGGCTGTTCTCATGTGTTTATGAGAAAAGGATCACTTCTCAACTGTGAAACCAGAAATGTTAGGGAATACAGTCAGCAAAACACAAATAAAAAAAAAAGCTTTGATACACTGTTGCTATGAATCTTTTTCTTAAAATGATCAATAATCACTATATATCTTGCAGAGAATTTTAGGCAATACACTTTTGTTAAGGCAACCATGAAAAACAGTGGAACCCACATTACCTTTTTATTTCGAGTTCCAGAAAAAGAAGGCTGCAATCTAATACAACCATAAGCAGAGATTAAGCAAGCTTCCTCAAGAGGATCTATCATACAGTACCAAATTCTAATTGACAAATGTGTTTAAGGATATAATGGAGGAAGTAATATTGCCTGTACACGTTAAGAATGGTTCAGACAATAGCAAGTTTTCACTAATAGTCTGGATAAAGTTTCTATATTAAATGACAGATTAAATATAATGTGATTTTCCACAACAAATAAAGGTAGGGCTCCTGCGTATTTGACATCTCCAAGTTACTTACCGAGATCTAATGATCTAATGATATTTTTCATCTCTCCATTTAGGCTTGTACTTTTGCAAGTCTGGAATTGCCTGAAAGGAATTGGTTTTGCCTATACATATTTTCTGTTAAGATTTTTTCGTGTCTGTATTCATAACTCTACTTTTTCTAAATCTGTTTGCTGAATAGCTGAAACTTTAATGCTGAAATAATGATTACCTGTCGATTCTGTAATTCTAAATGTTATCACTCCACATCAAGACAGGTAAGTCACAAAAACCTAACCCCAGACCCACAGGACTCGATATAGTCCAACAACGCTATCAGGTTCTGAATGCTGAACAGCATTCTAATGGCAATACCATCGAATGGCAACAGCAGCAGCCCAAAGTATTCCCATAATTTCCCAGTACACGCTTCTTTTCTTACAGCAAAACCAGTGTTAAAAGAACATTAGAATTTCCATATCAAGCAGACTAAAGTTAAAAATTCAACATGAATGTAAGAGCAGTAAAATCCCACTGCGCACCTCCACTATACTCGTTACATTTATTATTCCCTGGAGAACAGACAAAATATTCATTGAATCAGAAAGTGTTTCATCCTTATTGTGCAACACATCTTTAAATCCATTTTGAACATGTAATTATTAATTTCCTCACGATCCTTCCTTTGACATGCAATCCCTGCTGCACTAAGACTGTTTCTAAACTTTAACTCCTACACTTAAAACCCTGTGGGTAAGATGGCACCGCTGTTATTTTAATGTTAGCAAGAGGCACTGTTTTTACGAATGGTTTTATGAATGCATGCTCAGTTTGGGAGCTCTGTTTCAGACATCCATTCTTCAGAAAGTTAGTATTTTATAAATCTTTCCATACAGAGAGAACAACTGTGTTTAATCTTAATTGTAATTTAAGTCTTCAGCACTTACGCAAGCTATGTGCCAGGTATTTCCCCTGGAAATCCAGAAGAGGATTGACTAGTGCTTCATTCAAGAAATTTCAGTGTTTCCCTACCATCAGATTTGATACCCGAAGCTAAGGGAGGGAGAGAAACTAGCTTCCAGGAGCATCACTGAAGTAACATAACTATTAATATCGCTCTCCTTCTGTTCTTGCTAGCATACCTTTCATTCACTGACATCTTTCAGAGGCATTTATATGTCTTTCTTGTTGCCCTTCAACTCCAGCTGGGCCTTGCTTTTCCCAATCCTGAACTTGTATGTTCGGACTATGCCTGTCCGAATCCCTTCCAGGTCACTTGTCTCTTCTTCCATCTCTTGTGCATCTCCTTTTTATATTTAAGTTCCTTATTCATCCACACAGGCCTCCTTTTGCTCTAGGACTATATCCCATGAGATTTTTTTTAAACAGATCCCTGATCAGGACAAAGTCTGTTCTCCTTAAGTCTGGGGCTGTGATCTGCTTTTGCCTTGCGCCCGATTCAGGAACCTGAGCTCCACCATTTCATGGTCTCTGCAGTCAGGGCTGCTCCCAGCCCTCACGTCCTCAACCACTCCTTCCTTGCTTGCAAGTATGATGTCCAACACATCATCTTCCCGTGCTGGCCAATGCCCTCCAAAAACCTCCTGAATTAGTTGTGCTCTGTGGTGTTGTCCTTCCAGCAGATAATAGGGTGGTCAAAATTCCCTGGGACAACCAAAGCCCTGTAATTATAACGCTTATTTCATTATAAGGCTGCAACTCTTCCTTCAAAGGTGTAAGACTTTGCATTTCATTTCTCAATTTAAGGTTCCTGTTGGCCCATTGCTCCAGTCTATGTAGGTTTCTGCCCTTCAGTGTATCAGCTGGTCCCCCATCATCGTATCCACACATTCAGACTGAAGCATCCTAACTTCAGTGCAAGAATATTTTGAGAGACAGCGTTGAAGGGTCTTGCTAAAACTGAAGTATATGGCACCTACTGCTCATGGACCCTCCTCCACAATTCCAGTCATTTTATCGTAGAAGGCAATCAAGTTATAGACAGGGATGATTTACCCTTGGTAAACCCATGCTGATTGTTTTGCATCCTCTGGAACACAGCTCTGAAGAAGGAAAAGAAAAAAGAGCTCAGGAAAGCCAACAGGTCCACAGGAACAGCATTGCCCAAGCATAAGAACAGTTCATCCCACTGTGGTAAAAAACAAGTAACCATTCCACCATGGCTGAAGCTAGTAAACACGGGCTAGAACCTCACCACAGAAAAGGTCCTGGTGAAACCAGGTGAAAAGGAATTTTGCTGTGATGCAAATAGGCTTTAATACATTTAATACCCAACTTGTGTGAGAGACACAAATGCATCAAGTATTTAGGTTAAAAATTCAGTAAAAGAACACGCAATTCTGTCTCACAAATCACCAAAGAGAGACAAAACACAGCAGCATTCTGCTTGCTGGAGGAGGGAAGGGGCTTCCCTGGTTCCCACGTGACAGGTAAGTGGGCATGTAGAAGCTGCAGATATGCACAGGTTCCTGAAGTCAAGGTACGATCTCTTGAAGCTAGTGCATCAGCTGCTGATGTAGAGACACATTAACAGACTTTTAGAGACATGAGAAATCTGTCCCAGAACTACCACCATCTTAGTCAAACTTTTTAGCTTAGAAATAAACGGTCCTACAGATGTAACCTTCCTATCAGGTAGATGATGACCTTTCAACTTGACTAGGAGAAAGCCATCCTACCTGTTAACAAGAGTGAGGATGGTTGAGATGGTTAGCAAGAACATAAACTACTCGATCTGAGGATGAGAGGACAACTTGGCTGACAGAAGTATGTTTGATAGACTGCACAAAGCACTGGAAGTGGTCAGGTCCCACACATGTAACAAACATACAGAAGGGTAAAACGAAACCTTGGAGGCAAAAAAAAAAGCCATAAGGTATGTGACAAAGTACTAAGGCTTTCATGGTAGAACTTTCTGAAATTATCTGAATAAATACCTGGAGACACTCAGCCCTTGCCAGAGAACTGGAAAAACATGTAAAGTATCACCCATGCTGAAGGGATGCGTTCTATCTAAACATAACATGCTGCTGTATTTGGAGTTTAACAGATTAGAGAGGTGTTCAACTGAAATACTACGGGAAAACAAACAGAAGCTTGAATCCACACTTCAGAATAACACTCCCTTTCTGCATATTCGCAAAAAGCCTTCCTTACAGGGTAAACAGAACAGAAGGCAATACAATTTAGATATAAAAGAATAAAGAAAAAATTTAAAAGTGGAATAAATAAAAATAGCCATTCAGACCAGGATGAAATGCATGAAGTTCTGTATGAATGCAAGTCTAAACAACTTGCCAGGTGAACCAGAAGACATGATGCTATACGAGGCTATAATAAACATCCTAAAAACTTAGCAGATGGAAGACCAGTTTTTACAGTGTGAAAATAGACCAGTCTGTACTGGCAGACAAGTGATAGTGCACATTCTTCAACACTTAGAATCAAATAGAATAACCTGATTTTATTAATATGTGCCACAATCTCCACAGACTCAAACTCCATGTCTAAGCAGGAACAGGATAATTTAGAGCTGTACTATAAACCATGTGTCAAAGAGCTAATCTTGAACACTAATGAAAACTGCAGACATTATGAAAGCAGAAGAGCAACTACACAGTAATTGAAATCTCTCACTGTGAGACATGTAAATATGATACATTTGTGAGGAGTGAAGTATTTTTGGTGACATAAATAATTCATTCTGCAAGCTGTCATAAAAAGTAGAAATAACTTTTGAAGCAGGAGCAAACTGTTCACGAAGCCAACTACATCTCGAACCAAAAAGCCACTAAAGCCACAGAGCAAAAACAGAGGAAAAAAAAATTACTTATGAGAGATTTTCACAGAATCACAGAATTTCTAGGTTGGAAGAGACCTCAAGATCATCGAGTCCAACCTCTGACCTAACGTTAACAGTCCCCACTAAACCATATCCCTAAGCTCTTTGCCAGTAGAGTTCCTAAAGATCCAAATAATAGCTGTTTTTTTTTTTTTTTTTTTTTAAAAAAAGTCAAAAGCCTTGGTAATAATACAAAGGTATTTGGTGTAATCAAAAATAAAACTGACCAAAAGACACGGATGAGGGTGTGTGGCAGGAGACGATAGCAGCACAGCTTTCTCCTAATGGTGACGTGACAACTTCCTGAAGTTTTATAAACCACTATTTTCATTCGATGGAAACTCAAGGGTTTTGCTAATGCATTCTACAAAATGGCATTGCCTGGTGCATACCATGAGTTGCACTGTGTCACACAGAATAACATCTCCACGGAGAGATACAACTGCCGACCATGCCTTTCCGAGCTGCCAGCAGGAGTATTTAATATGTAGTAACGCAACAGGCTCTAAACAGGGCTTGGGACTTCTTAGGCAGAATCACTTTTTCCATGGGAACGTGCTTATTATATAGGTAACTTGAAAAAGTGATTTGAATATTGACATTTATTAAACCATAGAAGATAAAGCACAATCCTAAAGAAAACAGCATAATCAAGCAGCCAAGCGACTGATCTGAAAAACTAAGTTTATTTGCAGGCTCTGTTGAAAGTGCAAGTGTTTTCCATTTTCTGATACTTACATATAAATAAAGCTGAAAAATAGTTCTTGCAGCTGGTATGCTGATACCTTCATCGCTACACAGCAGGGTACTAGTCTCTTGCAAAGGTAGATTTCTAGTAAATAGCTGTCAACAAGTCTATGCATGACTGAAGTCAAATTACAAATAGTAAAGGAACAGGTTTTTGAACTCGATGCCAGCGAAATATCATGTATCTAATCCATGCAAGAATTACAGACCTCAAGACTGCTATTATTTTATTATCCATACCATTTACTTTTTGGTCTGCTTCACAGCTTTGTTTGAACTTAGAAATCAATGGTACTTACAACTGGGACTTCACAAATAACAAGTCTCTACATATACACACTGGGAAACATTTCCATTTTGAAACAGTTTATTTCACACAGATAATAAAATACATAAATACTTAGCAATGTTACTAGTAAACTTAAATACTCCCTTAGTAGCAAGCAACTTAGGTTAAGTCCTCTGAAACCTCTGCATCAAATTTTTATGGTTGCTCATCACCTGCAGGTTTTTTTTTTTTTTTTTTTTTTTCCAGTGACAAAAGGTACAAACCACTTCCTATGTATTAAGATAAACCCAACCTTCACACCATACAGACACCAGCCTGTCCTGCCCCCAGCTCCAAAACACAATTTCATATTTGATGCTCTGCATAAGAAAGGTCTTACTGCTCTACCAAGCACCCCAACCTTAACAGCACTGATGCTTCTTTTTGTACCTTGGCAGCACCAATTTCAGCCATCTTTCACAGAATCACCGAATGGTTTGTGTTGGAGACGACCTAGAAGATCATCTAGTTCCACCCCCCTGCCATGGGCAGGGACACCTCCCACCAGACCAGGTTGCCCAAAGCCCCATCCAGCCTGGCCTTGAGCACCTCCAGGGATGGGGCATCCACAGCTTCTCTGGGCAGCCTATGCCAGGGCCTCATCACCCTCAAATGCAAGAATTTCTTCCTTACGTCTAATCTAAATCTAACCTCTCTCAGTGTAAAGCCATTCCCCCTTGTCCTATCACTCCACCCCTGACAAAGAGTCCCTCCCCAGCTTCCTGTGCTGGCAGGCCGCTATAAGGTCTCCCCAGAGCCTTCTCTTCCCCAGGCCAAACAACCCCAGCTCTATCAGCCTGTCTCCCTAGCAGAGCTGTTATGGCCCCTTGATCATCTTTGTGGCCCTCCTCTGGACTCTTAACAGGTCCCTGTTCTTGTGCTGGGGGCCCCAGAGCTGAATGCAGGGCTCCAGGTGGGGTCTCACAAGAGCAGAGCAGAGGGGGAGAATCCCCTCCCTCGCCCTGCTGGCCTCACTGCTTTTGGTGCAGCCTAGGATACAGGTGGCTTTCTGGGCTGCACATGCACACTGGTAGCTCACATTGATCTTCTTGTCAACCACCACCTGCAGGGCCTTCTCCTCAGACCTGCTCTCAATCCTGCTCTACCCAGCCTGTATTTGTGCTTGGGATTGCCCAGGTGCAGGACCTTGCACTTGGCCTTGTTGAACCTCATGAGGTTCACACAGCCCCACCTCTGAAGCCTGTCTAGGTCCCTCTGGATGGCATCCCTTCCCTCCAGCATGCTGACAGCACCACACAGCTTGGTGTCATCGTCAGACTTACTGAGGGTCCCAATGTAGCTGTTGCCAATGTCTTTCTGCCATGCCTGTTTAAAGCACTGAAATTTTTCCTCATACTTAAATTGAAATCACCTATATATTGATCTTTATATAAACTAAATTGCTAATAGTTTAAGAAACAATTTACAGTTACTTAAAGGTACTGAAAAAGGCTACAATTAAAATTAAACTTTTCATAAAAACACTATTACACAGAAAACAATTTTTCTTCTAACATATTAAAAGGTATTTGATCAAGAAACCCCAGACATTCATGGTATTAATGATACCATACTGATATTGATATCATACACATTAATTTTTCCATATTAAATTATTAGCATTATTTCTTTTTTCCCCATTTATTAGTTCTGCATGGTCAGGGAACAGGCTTAGAAAAGTTACAAATCACTTCACAGATGCCAACTAAAGCATTTAACTGTTAAGCGGCTGAAGTAGAACAACCTATAATAAAACAATACAATTTTTTTTTAAATACAAACATCTGATAAGAAGTACTTTCATAAACAATTTTATAGGTGATGTCTGGAAAGCCTGTAACTATTTCTGACTTTACATCAAAAAATAGGCAGCAGAATTCAGTTGCCCGGTGTGAAGAAAACATTTAAACAATTCTGATGAAAGCCCATATGAAGAGGAGCCAGTGCTCCATTAACCCTCCCTGGGCAGCACATTACTCACTAATTTCATGTTCTGTATATTTAAATCTGGATTCCAAGTACAGAATGATCACAAACAAAATACTTGAAGAAAGTATGACATGGAAGATTAATGATCAGTAATGAAGACTATGTGAACGGTCTGTGAATACTCCAGCTAAGTCAGGATTAATATGTCAGACAACAGTATCTTCTCTCACAACTGCTACATGCCATCACATCACATAACAATGCTAATAAAAGTTAGTAATCATCAGGCATTATCCTTTTTCAGATGCAGGTATCAAGTACAGGCACACAGGAACTGAGTAATTCAAGAAAAGCAAGAACCGTCACTTTATCACTGAAATAAAAAACAGTTTTTATTATCTCATGAACGTTTTTAGAAGCATGACAATACCTAAAAGACTGAAAAAATGGTAATTTAGTTCTATTATCCACAAAACGTAGACGCATAATACAAGCAAAGCAACTTTAAATGTTCTATACACAGTTAAGGATAGGAACAGGGTATCCCGACATTAATACCAAAGGCCCTGCCATACCCAACAGTACCCAAAGACAGTAATTACCTTAAAACCAAAAGTACCCCATTCCGACAGGTGGCCCCAAACTTGCTTCACCAGTGAAACACCCGTGAGCACGACAGCTGCTGCTACACAACGTTGGCCATTACTGAGCTGGCTCATACTTTTGTTTTCTCTTTGATTAGAAGAAAGCATAGAAGGGAAGGCAATTAGCTGGGCTGAGCAACAGCCTGAGCAATTTACTGATAATTATAAAGTACCAATTCTTATGGTCTCTACTTGGGCTTTAGATAAAATAGTCATTTTGATTACAATCTGTACGTATAATAGCATTTGAAAGCATTATTTAAAGTTTAGCCCAACTCTTTCACTGTATTTTTGCTGTCTGGCATCTCTAACCTTACAGGTCACATGTCAATTAAGCAACCACTTATTAAATCCATTTTTCTTAAAGTAATCTTCAACCAGGATTTCTAAGCTATTATTTTTTCTGCTTCAAAAGGTTTAACACCAGAGATCAGAAGCTCTGGGATGCCACTCCCACAGCAGTTAACAATGTCCATTTTCTACAATGATTTCAAAGACCAGAAAGGAACTTCCTAAGTACAATCATGGATTTGGAGGAATACTAAAATCCAGAAAGTTAGATTCAATATCAATGCTTAAAATACCTGTAGTGCTTCTAGTTTTTCTTAGATACAAATGTTGTTAGCTTTGTGCAATCAAACATCCATGGAGCATGCCAATCATGATGCAAGCTTTTTAAGCTCCGTTAAAGGGCATTTTTTACCCGTGGGAGTATCTGATTTTGACACAAAGCTGAACTTAAAGGCCCATCTAGAAGCCCATCTCCCTCTCACACCACCAACACTTATTATAAGGTGAAATATTTAATCTTTGTAAAAACAAGCAAATCCAACTGGAAAATACACTTAAATATCAGATTTTTTTAAAAAATTAAAAAAAATTAAAAAAATTGCGATTTTTAAATCTTTATTATTATTTTTTTGAATCAATGTATGTGCTTAGAGAAAAGAGTGAATTATTAACCCACGCTTGATTTCAATTAAGCATCAAGTCCAATGCAGCCCACAAAGAAACTAACACAATGCCTTTTTCCATATCCTGTTCTTGAAATTAAACCAATTTAACATTTTAATTAGCAAAAACCTTTAAAGAAAGCTATAAAAGTCGATATTAGGCAATGCAAATTACAGTCCTTGCAATTTTATTCATTAATTATTCTAATTACCTCCATGGCTAATGTTATGTCTAAATATTAATTCCTTTAAAGAAAATGGCTTCAAGCTAGTCATTAAAGCTTCCACTGAGGGAAGCCCAAGCCATCTTTAATACAGCAGCTAAAAAAACCTAATGCGTTACAGAATCCACTAAACAGAATGTGTATAATTCCTTTCCATGTCAACACAAACTCTTTAACAATTGCCATTCCTTTCCAATTAATATTTTCTGCATATTTCTTAGTATTTATTTTGAATATTTTACACCTATATACTACTGAGATACTCAAATTCTTGTCATCCATTCTGGTATAAAAGAAGTTGGAAGTCTGCGATGCTGCAGACTTTCAGAGTGGTAAATATCCCACAGTGGTACAACTTGGTTGGTACAATGATATTGATGCAAATTAGTAGCAATAATTTTTAAAAAGTTAATTGCTTTGGTTAAAACGTGGACAACATATTTTTGTTCTTTAAAAGAATACTAAGCTATACTACTTTATGCAGAAAGAAAATTTCATTATTTCTAACTTTTTATTTTTCTCTTCCTCAAAAAAAAAAAAAAAGTTTTAAGTCAAAACAGAGTGAGACTGGAAACTCAAAGCAGGAAGCCACAGTGGCCAGTGATGCTTCTTAAAGTCAAGAAGAAGGCAACATAAGAGTGAACTGGAAGAAATAATTAGAAAATCCTTACCTCGGAAGCGAGATCAGTAGGTCAAAAGTTTCAGTGGGCCACTTTCATACACTACACAAGAGCACCAACATAAGATCCAGACATTTATTTTCTTACCTTTACTTCAATAGGATTGTGGAACAAATAGATATGAATTGAGAAGAAAAGTCATTTCTGAATGTTACAAATATTTTTCCCAATATAAAAATAACTGCCTTTGGTTTAACTTTGTATTTTCTCTTTAGAAATGCTCTAAATGCTCAGGAAGGCTCAGTAAGAGCTACTGGAAAAGTGTAGTTAAAAAGCTGGTACAGAGTACCTCAGTTGCAACAGCAGTGTAGAACCAGAGGACCTTGCCAAAACCAAACATGACTGCGCTGTTTGGAAAACAGACTGACTTGTGCAAAGAACATTTTATGCAATGTCATACTAGTAGTGCTGAATTACCTCTATTTGTTCTTAAAAATTGTTTCTCATTAAGTGATTACAGCTCGCCACATTTAACAGAGATAAGCTTAACGTCAGTTCTCCTCAATGTGTGAAATACAAAGAGGCTTAGACAAGGGATCTAACCAAGGAACAAAGCGTTAAAAGTGTGTCAAAATACTATATTTAAAAGAAGTCTCTCCAGCGTTATGGTGAGTAGCTCTAACTAGCACCAGGGTATAAGCTGGCAGCAGCTGTGAACAGCTATTTAGGTCGCAGGCTTAAATAGCTTTGTTCCAGAAGTATGGAGAATATGAAATGACAGCATTAAATGATTTTTTTGGACCTTCGCTTTTTTTTTTTTTAAAGCAAGGTAGAAGGAACAAAGAAAAGAAGAGACTTTAGTGCCCTCTGCTCCTAATGCTAAAGAAAAATACCACCCATGCCTATGTGCTCTCCAAGCTCCAGTGACTACAGTTCTTCACATGCACAACTAGAGAAAATATCATGCAGCACTGAACTAGGAAGATTCTCTAAGGAGGCAGAAGAAATGAACGGTAAATCAAGCAGTTTAATTTAACAAGCTTAGCTTGCAATACTATTATCTTTGAATAACGATTAATTGCTGTCAGCACATCAGAAAAAAGAGCTATTTTAAAATTAGATTTGGGACATTAAGCTCTTAAAAGGTGAATATAAACATTCATATACTAGAAATGCAGGTCATTTTATATTTTGGAAGCACAATGTCACAACGAAGTGCAGGTCACAGATACTGCGGGCACATTAATATCTTTTAGATTAATTTCAGCCCAGCTTGACATTAAATATTTATCTGAAGCTTTTTGTTACAAAACAGCTTTTAATTAACAAAGAACAGTAATCGTAGCTGTTAGCATGATGAGTTGATAGTAAAAGCTATAATATTATAAACGTTTATAGTTTTGCTAAATGCTTTTATAACATTTCTTTTCTATAAATGGGTTACACACATTGAAACAACAAAGCTACAGTCTATACATTCACACTTGCTCTGGCCACCCCATAAAACAAGTAGCCAAATTATCCTGGTAGTCAAAGATGACTTTGGGGGTATTCATTTCAAGAAATGTTATTTGTTTGTCATGAGGCAATCAGAGGTAACCCACCCTTTCGAGGGGATAGGATGGAGCAGGCAGGCAACCCTTCTAGTGTCAGCACAGCTCTGCTTCCTCTCCAGCCTCACACGACCTGATAGCACCCAAACCTCCTGGTACGAGGTGACACCAAGCTAAGTCTGCAGGTGGTTCACAAAAGAAACAAAACATTTCTGAATGTCTGTTAGGTTTTTATTTCAGCAGACACAACAGGAGGATGTACGCTTAATTCATATTGACTTTAGATGACTAAGAAAATGGAAATAATTGAAAAATTAGGCTGGTAGGGAAAATGGGAGTGTTGCTTCTTCAAGTCTGGAGGAGGAAAACTTCCATCTCGGACACCTCTAGAGGGTAAGTTCTACTGCAGCACTTCACTTACTGTTGCAATTCACTGATGGCTTCCACTGATGAATTCCTCTTTCCTTCTCTTTGTGCTCACTAAAATGCATCACATTTTTCCCCTATACAAGGTAGCAAAATCATAGTATCAGAGTAGTTGCTAACATGACACAGTATTCAGAAAGAAAGCCCACTACCTTTAATTTTTGCATGCTAAAACTAATAGCATTTATAAATTAAAAAATACAGACTGAAAAGCTATCTTCTTCCAATGATTCGTTCACAATGTAGAGCAGAAACAAGATTCAAGTACCTTACTCCAATTAAGACCAAGTTTAAAGTGAATATAGTGTATTCAAATAGAGCTAACCCATTTGTAAGTGTTTAGAAGTTGAATGCTGCCTTGAATTGAAAAAGTGACTGCACAGAAGTTGCAGTGGTAATGAAATCGGCTAAGCCGCGTGTCCAGCTCCTGGCGGAGTGGACTGCAGGGAAGATGAATTACACAGAAGGCTCACCACGCTTCGGGAAGGGATTGCACTTAATGCCCCGGAATGTGCCTCGCTGAATGCCTGTGTCCAGCAACATTGGCTGGAATCCAAGCAGATCCATTACGTTCCCTTTATACATCAACTTACCACATGCCTCGGTGACACCGCAGATATGCCTTTCCTCCTCCCCTTTATTTTTAACTTGAGTATCTTTAACACAACTGAGATACATACTTCAGGCTATACCATTAAGGAGGATTTTAAACCCAGTTTAGCACTTTGTAAATTATTGTGTTATCTTTCCACCTCTAATCTAACACTGTATTGTAAAAAAACAGGCAAATTGAAGTAATGATATAGTTCACACAGACGCTTACATGAGTTACAGTACTGTACTTTCACACGAAGTTATCTGTGTGTGACCCTTTTTAATGGTCCATAAAAACAATTATGTTGACTCTTTCTGTTTCTGAAAACAGCCTTTCTTGAGGAAGTTCTTTGCAAACTGATAGGGTATAGAGAAGCTCATGATACATTTCCTTTATTTTTTTTTTCTTTATCCAGTTATATCCAAATCTAGCTGAGAAATAGTACATGTTTGAAACTATATGCCTATCTTTCACTCTGGACCTACAGGAATCATGTTTTAACACACATAACAATACCATGACAACCTAAATAATTTTACTTAAAAACAAATAAAAAAGACAAATCTCCAGAAAGCTTTTTCCTTTTAATAAACTGGTCTGAATACAAGTCTGGTTTTAAGCCTTGACCTTTCTGGACTGGCTGGAAAGAAAGATCACAGTTTCAGCACTTCCCAGAATTTTTTTTTATCGTTGTTCAACTTAAAAAGATCATCCTAGAACATGTAGTAACATGGGTGGTAAGATGCTTACTTGTGTTGTGCTCTGTCTGGAGCATGGATTTGAGCCTAAATATTCCATACCTCAATCTTCAGGTTTTCCTTGTTCTGAAAAATGATCTCTCTTCGTTATCATTCTTTTAGACAGGAGAAATCTTCTGAAGTTGTGTAGATTACTACAACCTCCTTATTTTTCAACAACAAAAAAAATAACAAAAACCCAAACCCCAAACAGAACTGCCAGTTCTCCAGCAGCCTTACTGCTACAGGAAAATCTGACGCTTTTTGTAGGCAAATATCGATATCCAGGATTTCTCAGTATAGTTATTGTTATGATCAAGTGTGGCCTTGTTACTTTTAACACTAGGCTGATAGTGACCCCCCCCCCCCTTTTCTTTTCTCCTTCAAACTTACAATTTTCTCAAGTTTCTTCTGTGTGGGAAGTAATCCTTTCCCTCTTTCCATCTGGAGGAACTGAGGGTCACTAGCCCTCAGTTTAAATGAAGAAAGTAAGCCATATGGAAGAAACTTACATGGAAAGGAGACAGCACATAAAATAGATGACCAACTAGGAATTCGACAAGTTGAAAGCAGTCATCAGTTTTTGCAGCCATTTTTCTGTTCTTAAAAGCTTGTTTTTGCATGGTGGTGAGTACTGCAACTTGGCACTTCAATAACAGATGTTTCTCACCTTGTGATTTAACAAATGCCACCAAAGAACTCATTAAGACTCTTACTACTCTTCATTCTCAAATCAAAAAGTACATATATATGTATATATTGAACCTACCACTTAGTTTCATCAAGAATATTAACAAAACAGTCAATTTTATTAAAGTTGCATTACTGTTCCTAACACTGAGAAAGTAGCTTAACTTCTCTGAAAAACTTCTAGCCTTTACAGTTGGGAAGTGTCAACCCTGGAGGTTCAAAACCAATAAAAATAACCACATGATCTTAAATAAAAACCTTACGTTTTTGGGCAGTCCAATCTTGAGGCATGATTTATGATTGCTGAACATTTACGACCACTACATGACCACACCACAAAGCTCAACTTAGTCTCTAGTCAAAGCATTGTAATAGGTTGGATAATATGTGGTAGGTAAATTGCTTATATATATATATATATAATATATATTGTATTTATTTATATATATATATAAAAAGAATTTAATTTCTTTGTCAGACATTTCATGAACACTTGTTTTATATATAATGGAAAGTTAAATTATGCTATTTTGTGTACTTATTGCATGCAATAACACAGGATACTTTACTCAGTGCATACATTAGCTCCAAAAATACAGCAGAACAAACTCTGGAGGACACTAGAGCCACTTTCTCTTCTTGCTTCCCTTACTATAAAAGTTATTACATTAAGTAGAAAGACTGCAGTACAAAAACAGAATAAAGGATATTTTTCCTGCAAAGACAGAATAGGCTTTTTTGAGCTGTCTATAACTGAAGTTTGTTGCATTCAGCAAAATATCTGAATACAAAAAAATATTCAACCGAGGTATGGGCACGAGTGCTGCAAGCATGCTATCTTCACATTCTTAAGAAACTATTCATGGACTTTGCTCCTTGCAAAGTACGAGCTCCAGGGCCCACGCCCTATTCACAATCAAAAGCACATCCCTACTATGTCATGACTACCTGAACATAGGCTGATCACTACCAGTAACTCCTCAGCTGTCTATTCAAGGTTTGCTGACAGAGAAGGCACATTTTACAGTTTCTGAAGTACCAGCAGAGCAATCTTTCCTCAACTTTTGCTCAGCTTTTAAATTTGCTTTTACTTCAGAGCTAAGGACTTGTGCGGTGACCAAAAACTTGTGGAATCCTCCCAGTTACAGCATCTGGTCTGATAAAGGATATTGCCTCTATCAACTTTGTTTTGCCAAACACATTCACAGGGACACTAAATGGCTGGGAGTGTCCCTCAAACATGAAGTGATGGGAAACGTGACTATCTCCAGGCCTGAAGAGGCAAAATAACAGCCCAGGTATGGCCTCCAGGATGACAAGAAACATTATGCATGAAGCGTAATGCACTTCAAAGAACTGCAAACAACTTCTGAATCCACTTTTGCTGGCCTAGTAGATCAACTGGATATTTCCAGTGGCTAGAAACAGATGTCCACAACATGAATTTGTAGAGGTGATACACAATTGGGAACTCTACTGAACTGTACAGAAGGGCCTGTACACCACAACCAGAATTTAAGCCCTACGTTGTCTGACCCGAGAGCCACTCTACCTCACATTACCCTCCACCTTCTAATTCTGTATTCAGAGCTAAACCCATTGCTTCAGCAACAAAGCAATGAAGGGAGTAGAAGCAAGCTCCTTCCCTCCTGGAAAGTGACAGCGCAGGGCAGTTCGAGGTGTGGAGGCTGCTGGTCCTTGAAGTGCTGCCAGGAGAGCTACCCAACTCACAGGCTGCTTTAAAAAGAGAGGACCCAGGACCCTCTGAACAACTGCATCCTGTAGAGCCTTCTATGAGGAAAGAGTCCTGCAGGGAAAGCTCCCAGACCCCCAGAAAGATCAAGTTAACTAGCAGATAGGGCATGAAGAAGTGAAATAGATGTGCCATCAGGTTGACATCTACACTCTCAGAAATCTCCCCCCAGATGAATCAACCATGCGATGGCACTTGGTATAAGCACTCTGTGCTGTTTGTATCACTATTCTGAAACACTGGAAATGCTACCACTAGGAATGAGTGTACAGTGTGAAGGAAAAGATATCAGTAGTGTAACATTATATACTGCTCTAAGAGTTTTACAGCAAGGAATCTGACTACAATTCACTACTGCTGACAATACATCTTGAACGCATCACTGTCATTTCAAGAAGTAGTACTGTCCAGGGACCTCTTCATCCCAAACAGTGAAATGAGGTACTGATGATAAACATACAGCAAACAGATGGCATTTTCACAGATGAAACCACATTATTTTTTACAGAAGTGTTCACATAAAGAATCGACTGTATAGTGCTATACAAACTCTGCTCAATTAGCACATAAAAATTTCAGTGCACCGAAATTTTCGTATTTTCCTTTGTATTTTACACTTTTGAGGCTGAAGAGAAGTAAGAACATGAATCTTAAAATTAAACAATGCAACACCCTTTGGCAATATGACATTGTCAGTTCTCCAAATTTAACAGCAGCTGGGAAAAAAGTATGTCAGCAATTTCCTACGATGTTTTTCTGGAAGATTGAGTAGGAACATTCCATACAACAGGCATATTCACAATAACAGAAAACACTGTGTTCTAGGAAAAGCAATTTTATATACGTTACACTGCTTACTGTCCATGATGGTTCTTCAGCTGAGTTGAAAATTAGTTTAAATTAAAGTTTAATTAATTTTAATCCAGAAGCATAAGAGTTGCTTTAGATTCTGCCATTTTTGTTCTTGATGATGAGTTCTTCACATAGCTCACAGCCTAAATGTATTTAGCTAAAGACCTTAGTCTTTAGCATTCTTTTCAACAAAGTCGCTGGAGAAAGCTTAAGATAAGCACAAAATTATTTATGGAAGTGCTTAACTACAGCTCTATGTGAAAAAAGGGAACAATTATTTTTCCTCAGAAGGTATTGCAGCAGCAATACACACATACTTTGACTGGCAAATTAAAATGTTTATTTGAACCACAACATAGAGCATGTTTAGCTCTTGTAAATTAGTCTCAACATATTTTAAGGTTTTGCTGAGAAGCTTTTATATGGGAAGGTCCAGCTATATCCAATTTAAATGAGAAGAGTTTCCAGAGCTTAAAAAATTGTCGCTTAAGTAAGGAAAAAATAGCAGCATGCACTGCCAGATAATTTGGTGTATGGCTAAGAAAATAATTTCAGACCAAGTAAGTCACAGCACAAGAAAAGTATCTGCACATTGTAGGGCTCACCCAGCTGGGCACAAATAGAATAAATCTGCATCTTGTTTAAGAAGCTCTACTTCCATTACTCAGTTGTTTCTCACGTGCTTATAAACCTCCCAGGCCTAACCACAGAATCAGAATATGAAAGATTGCATTTCTTCCACTGAAAACATTATATTAAAACTTGTCCACATTTTTAAAGTAGCTGCTGTAACTGCATTTTTATAAGGTCTTCCTCTAAGTTACATTAGTGACACAGACATTTCATGAAGACAAACCAGATCTTGCACTTGTCTGAAGTACTGAAACAATTGTTTATGTTCTCCGATACATGCAAGTTAGCATCAAAATTTATTTATTTATTAACTGCCCAGGATGTTCTACTGCAGACACAACTCACTGCAAAAAACAGTAAGCTACTCCTAAGTGAAGATGGATCTCGTGAAGAACAGTTATGCATTAAAAACAGAAGTACATCAAATGTGAACAACTAAACAATGTGTTAATTTCCCTCATTTGTTCCCTACAAAGAAAATACAGATTTTATAATAATGCTTTACATTAGATAAAAGTATCTGAATTGCTCTGGGAAGCCCAGGTTTTAAACTGATAAATGCTTTGGTATTGTTACTTTTGTATGTTAATGTGCTTTTTTTTCCACTTTGTATTTTATTTTGGAGACTAGTGTTTATTCCGACTGATTCACATCTTCAGCAAAAGCCTGTCCTTTTCAACTTATTCCCAAGTACTACTGTACTCCATACTCCTAAGGCCATCAAGCATCTTCTTTGGTACAAAGGGTTGCCAGATGTTTTACCAACCAGCTTTATTGCATTCCTCAACAAGAACTACAGTCTAATAATGTTATCTCCTCAGGCAAATGAGCAAGGGAAAACATTTCCCTCTGTGACAATTTCAGGCTACTGAGACCACTGTTACTTTAAATACAGACACTATGAGGTTATGAAGTAATAGTAAAATGCAGCATCTTAGCATCATTTTGACTTGCATATCCAAGAAAAAAAAAGACAGATTACCAGGTAAATCCAGAGCTGCTTCACAAACAAATCCAGAGGGAACTGTTACAGGGGTTGTGCTGCAGCCCTAAGCCACTCTTCTGTCTATTGCAGCATTCAGCTCTGGTGTCTTCTAACCTCCAAAGCTTTGGAAAAGGAGAAGCAACAGTCAAGCAATGTGCTCAGTGCGTAACCCATAAGACTTTTGCACTGAAAAATAAAGTTCATTTTGGCAAAGCCCTGAAAGAATGTAACACTGTTACCATGTTGTATCATCAGAGCAATATGACAACACAGACCTTTCCTAATTTCTCTTCAACAAAGCTGCACAGCAGCATACACGCAACACAAGTTTCAAAGCCAGGCCTGACTCGGTGGTGAGCAGTCACCATGAGCAGCCTTCAGCTGAACTTCAGGCGGAATCCAGCCTTCCTATTCTGGGCACAGCTGGTAAGTGAGACCAGAAACTTTCAAAATAAAACCCATAAAACTTCAACATTATCATACCATTACTTCTTTTTCCTTACTCTCGTGTTTGCATAGTGAGTATTTTATGTGCATCTTATACACGTGCATGACACCCTTAGACATTCCTTAGAAATGTATGCATAAAATGTAACTTTATATTCTAAATATAAGTACATATAAAGCTATATGTGTATAAGTGTATTGTATTTTAATATTGCATTATAATTCATTAATATATTATTAATATGGCAGTATCTCCAATAATAGGTCTTATTCAAGTAAAAGTCTACTTTTAAAAGAAAGATTCAGAAAAAAATGATTTCTGGAAACACCGATTTCCTTCAGTTCATATCAATTTTTCATTTACGCTAGAGTTAGTCTGCAGTTTTTGGAGGCAGATGAAGGAGTTTTCCTGCTGATTTGGCACAGGAGCAGGGAAGGGTTCAGTGCTGATAAGACAGTATTTATTAGCTACATCTGCTACAACTGCTTTTTATAGACTCCATCACCGCAAGACAGTCACTCTCGAAATTTCTCCTACGCTGAATGGGACTTGAGGAACTAATTTAAATGCTGGCTGGTGTTTAAAGCTGACAAGACTATTCTCTTGTCCTTTGGCCCACAGAGTAGTAACAACGGTCAGAAGCGACAGTAAGGAGACAGAGCCCACTGTACGTGTTCTGAATGAGCATTTCACACCATTTTTGCTGTCATTAATTCTGATGATTTCTTTAGTTGGTGTCTTCGTGGAATATTTTTCAAACTAAATTAAGCCTACTTACGTTAAATAAAGTAACATCCTTCAAAGAACCATAGAAAAAATAAATAAATTAGACATTACAAGGTACCCACACTGAGTGACCTGGAAGCACCCAGTGCAGGAAATAAGCAGATGTACTTAACGGTAACAGCCCTAATGCTACTGTCACAGCTGTCACCAGTGAAATCTGTGAGACTTTCCCCACAGCACAAATTAATGTAGATTCAGAGCTACTTCTTCTGGTTACCTTGTGCTGCAAGATGCTAACCCACTTACTGGGAATAGCCAGATTTAGCCAGCTACTGTGCCTGTAGACAAAAATCTACAAGGAAGTGTAATACAGAGCTCTTAAGCTCATCCTGAAAACATAATAACAGAATTGATACTATTGTTTGGACACATATGATCATTTTTTACAAAAAAAAAAAAAAAAGGCTACTTATCACTCTGCCTGTTCAAAGTTCTTAGAAACACCATCCTTTCAGATACATCTTCCATCTAAGAAAGGAGATAAAAAAGAAATATTATAACATCTGTTTTGAAACAATCTAGAGTATATGTGGGAGGAAAGGTAGGTCTAGTATTCCCAATAAATAAATATTGGTTTCCTCCTGGGGTATTTGTTAGAAATAATTATACAAAATAATCTGATTTTTATTCAGAATAGTATTCTTAACTTGCAGTCAAACTATTTTCTTACTCGTTCGTGTTTGTCCACTAGAATAAACAGCCAATGACTTTCAACCTGTAGCATTAACCTTTCATTACACCAAAACCAAAATAATAGCTAAAACCACAACAAAACCATGCAATTTCAAATGTCCACATGTATCAAAGCGCTTAGAGAATGCTAGTTAAATTTTGTTTAATTACTCAAGTCATACAGCCGGAGCAAATCCAAGTAGAAGGTGACAGATCAGATGAAAGATAGTTAAATTTTAACCCCGACCCCTAAGATTACATTTGACATCATGTTGTTTTAGTATCAATGAAGACACCTGTACAAAGAATCTCTGTGCACACAGAGAAGGGAATAAATGTAAATATTTTCAAAGCCAAAAACTTCAGGATATAAATATCTCACATTCAAAAGGCTGAAATGGATACCGTATATTTAAAGTTGTGAAACAAATGTATATCCATAAGCAACATCTAAGTCTATAATTAATTATAACATCATGGCCCTACAGATTCCATACTCCCTATACCACATTCTATTTTGGGCACACAACATGACAATGTCTGTATGTCACTAATGCAGAGAATGATGTTTGTGATATATTTAATATCTCCGTTATTGATTTAGACCGCTTAGTGGATACCTGATACACACAGTATTTCCACAACACAGTGAAATACAGAATTAAACAAGAGGTAGCTAAGGTTACCCTGTTTGGCTGCACAAGAGGAACAGCTCGGAAAGACTGAAGGATCTTTCAGGGAAGGAAAAAAAAAAAAAAGATTAGGGAAGGCTGAGCTGTTAATCCAATTCTAAAAAGCTCTTCCTGTGGATGAGATTCATAGATTTATTGATGCTTAATTATTGCAGGAATGGTGTTTTAAAATGAGTTTTTGAACACATCATTGTCATAATATTTGGGACTATTAACTCTAATTTACTCCTGGATGAACTAGGAAGCAACACTGTTACTAAGGTATTTATTTTTGTGCACAGACTCAACCCAAGTACTTCTGTTTACTTCTAGATGCAATGGCAAGAAAACAAAACAAAACAACAAAAAAAGAGAGAGTATATTGACATGACACAGCAGAGTTAGAAGGCGAATGCGTGAATTGTGTTAAAATGTCCTATGTAGCCACTGACTATCGATACCCCAGGAATGAAATGACAAATTGACTTCCCATTTCCTTCCAAAAACAGCAAGTGTTCATTGTGTTTACCTACGATGTTTAACTGCCTTGTCATGATCATCATGCTTTGTCATATTTATTGAGATAGTAAGTATAATAGGAAATATACATCAAAGTAAAATAGGAAGCTCGTAGAAGGATGCTATCAATGCTGACAAGAACACTGCCTGCACTCACTACTCACCAAGAAAAAGCCTTCCCAGCACTGAGCACCGCTGTCAAGAAACGTGAGAGCTTTGAAAGACCTTGAATCAAACCAGCAGCAGCAGGAAAACCCAAGCCCAGCATGGTGTGGGACGGACAAGGCAAAGCAGGAAAAAAAAAAAAAGTAATGAAAAAAGCATAAGCCTTACTTAAAGTGGCTCCAGCCCACAACAGTAATTGTGATTTTAATGGTTTTTATATGGCCTTGTTTCACCAGGCAGATTTTAAGCATCAGCCGTACGGCCGTGTGGTCAGGTCTGCACGAGGCTTCTCCGAGGCCTGCAAGCTCTCAGCGTGCCTGATGTGGATTAAAAACACTTGCATTACATTTCAAAAGCCTGTTAAAGCGTTCACTGTGGATTTGTATTTTATACATGCTTAATTATTCTTTTGTGAGCATCCTCATAATCTATTAGACGTGATGTTACATTTGCATTTGCAATTAATTTCATAGAATCACAGAATATCCGAGCTGGAAGGGACCCACAGGGATCATCGAGTCCAGCTCCTGGGTCCCCCAAAGGACCACCCAAAAATCAGACCGTGTGTCTGAGAGCGTTGTCCAAACACTTCTTGAACTCTAACAGAATAAAGACTCAAAGGAAAATGCTTTGAAATTATTACTTAAAACACAAAAATTATTCTAGGATTTTTGATCAAACAAAAGCTGGCTTTTTTTTTTATTTTTATTTTTTTTTTATGACAGAGTAAGCACAAGAATCTTCTTGTCTATTTTTCAGATTAGGCTGTACATATTCTTACCAGATTTATTTTAGAACCAGATTCCTCCGGGCAATTCCATACATCACTACAAATCCTTATGCAATTTTATCCAGACTTCTATATTTATCGAGACACCTCATCTTAACAGCAATGTTCTTCCTTAGCATGAACCAGGCTTTTAGAACAGATTGCACAGGAACCCCCACAAAAATTCCCACTCTAATGAGATTTGCCAACAAGTCTCAGTTTAATGCACCTACATGTGAAGTATAGATTAAACAATGGTTTGTAGAAAAAAATACATATTTTTTAGTATTTGGTGACTGAATTCAAATGCCACACACATACATCCTATCTGCCAATAGTGAAAACCTTCTACATGCAGTTAATATGCATTCTACCTTCCTAGATATAATCTATATTAGAATAAATAAAAGGGAGGAAGTGTGAGCTAAAAGTTTGTAAGCGTAGCATAAGTCATGAAGTGGTCCAGGATACACGGGATATGCAAAAATATCAGAATCCCAGAGCTATTCAAATCTTCCTTCCACTGCTCTAAAGAAATTGCTTCAAACAATTTAAACAAAAAGCTGCTTTTGACATGCATGCAACTGGCGTCATTTGTTTTGGTAGCACATAATGAGGGGCAGTGACACCAAGAATGTAATACCAAACTCATGCCTGCGCCAGAAGTTACCAATCAAGTGAAAATAAGCTAAAAAGGTAACATATGCATAGCTGACATTAGTTTGTGAATCATCTATTGATCAGGATTGAAATTTTTACCCAGATGAAAACCATGCACAATGTACTAGAACCTGTCTGAAACAAATCCATCCCAGCACTCAATGTGTGACCAACAGTCTGCTCTCTGAACTATTAAAACCATCTTTATCAGATTCCATGTCTGGAAGCCCAAAGACTTCTCCTACAACCCTGATAAACTTTTGAGTTACATTCAATTGCAGCAGTCTCCCTAGATTATCTTATGAACTAGCACTCTGAGCTCTCTATCAGCCAGGATTTGTGAAGACGTCCTCCAGAGGATTATTTTGCCTTTACCGTTGTGCCAGATCCCTGAACAAAAACTGGTGTTCAGGGTATCCTTTACAGTATTTTGCATTATTCATTCAAACAGTGTTGGGCAATAGCTCCAAAATACATTTTAGTGGTGGTTACATACATAGCCCAAGAAAATGAACTAAAGCTCCAATGTTAATCAGAAAAAGTATTTTACAGCTGTTTGGAGTAACGGTTTTCATGAAATGATCACACAGTCACCACTCCTGTGTGTGCCTATCTTTGGCTCTGTTAAGAATTGCTAACATTAGAAAACTGGAAAAGGGTGAAACACTCCACACAGTTTAACACAGTCCAAAAAGAGATTCCTCAGACTTCTTCCCCACCCTTCCACTTTCAAACACAAAAAGGCTATTTTCTCCTTCAAAAAACAAACAAACAAAACACATTTTAAAATAAAATAAATATTTAATTAATATCAGACACTAAAAAAGCACAAGTGGTTTGTTATCCATTGTGAAAGAGTAGAATTATCTTAACTGAAAATGTTAAGATCAAATGCACGATCAAATACAATTTATGCATTTAAGACCTCTAGAATGGGAACTGAGTTTCTTCTTATCTGGAAGAATCATAGCACATTGCTGATATGACACAAAAAAACAAAAACAAAAAAAAAAAAACAGAAGAAAGGGGAAGATGAAGAGAACTAGGCTATAATCATGTAACAGAGACCAGCAGCAAGAACTGGCATTAAGTTCGCAGAATGGTTGAGGTTGGAAGGGACCTCTGGAGGTCAAGTTGTGTTTTCCACTTAGCGCAGGGAAGCTGGATCAAAAATGTAACTGTCAAGTAATGCTCCCCTGGTCCTTGGAAAAGAATGCTGCAACAATATCACCTTTATCAGTACCAAACAGACAGGACTTCCACATGTTGTTATTATATATATACACACCAGTAACAACTTTGCTCAGTCTCATTTGGAAAGAGCGACTCAGACTCAGCACAAAATGCAACACTCTACAGCGGGTGGATCAAGATCAAATTGTATTCTTCTTTCCGAAACCGGTGACTAAACACATTGGTAAAAAACTCAGCAGGGGTAGGAGACGCTGCCTGTGGCAGCTTGGTGCTTCTCAGAGCTCTCTTATCGTCTGCAACAAGTGTGTGCATGAGGTTGAAGCTACGGTCCCTTGGCAAGTTCCCAGGCTTGATGGTACAGTTTCCTGATGTGTGCTATCCCAAATCCACTTGCATGCCCTGTGGCAATCCTGTACTTGATTCTCGACCCTGATAAGGACAACCTGAGCGACTGCAAACTGACTTGCAATGAACAGTGTGTTTTAAGCAAAGGATTCCAGCAGCTGTAGGACGTGTAATGCCACCTTACTATTGGAAATTGCAAGATTTGGGACGACATTGCAAGTCTGATCAGGGTTCCCAATTACTCATCATTCTGGAATTACTGAAAACCAACTTATGACGTATCACCGCAGTGCACAGTGTAGTGTGCACATTTCTGACCCAGGCATGTTGTTTAGAAGAAACACGTTCGGTGAACTTCAGTATAATCACCATTTTCAGTCACACTGGCAGAATGAAGACACCCTTCATTTGGAAAAGCTGATCTAGATTATCCCAGCACCGGCCGTATCTGTTCTAGGACACGCAATGGAGCTTCACTGGTAAATAACAAGGATAGAGAGAACTAGAGCCTGGTATCTATAAAAACTGGGGGGAGGAGGGAGGAAGAGATTATGTTAATTTTGCTCTAAAATTTTTGTACAGTAGTGATTTACTCTCATTTATAAGGACTTATTCCAATACATTCCCTGTACCTTTCTAAATAACAGATCAACGAACATTGAGAATGAAAATAACTACATGAAT
Source organism: Anas acuta (assembly GCF_963932015.1). NCBI lineage: Eukaryota > Metazoa > Chordata > Aves > Anseriformes > Anatidae > Anas > Anas acuta. The sequence goes on from NC_088979.1 coordinate 19,383,321, forward strand.
CACACATAAAGCTGAAAAACTTCTAAGTAATTTGATGGAAACTAGTTTGATTGACACTAAAGGAAAACCTAAATAGCTATAAATTTCAATTACATAAACTAAACAAATTATTTAGTTTTTACAGTGAAGACTGACTGCAATAAAGCTATTAACGGTTGTTACATCTCACTGTCAGGACAAGAACACAAACTCAAACGGTGGCTCAAATTATGCTGAAATAGTGCCACTTTGTCAACTTCACTCTGTCAGGCATCTTAAATAATTACCACCCATTTTGCAGTGATTTATTCTTATGATTCAACAGTAAAGACTGTATTACTAAGAAAAACAGGGAAGCATCATAGCTTAAAGGACTCAGCAGTCTCAAGAGCAAATGCTACGCCTGGTACTTGAGAGGGAAATACAAACATTTCCACTGCATATACTTTTATTACCACAGTGCTCATGAAAATTGTGCTGCTTAATTTCAAATACTTGCCTTAATCTATAACATTTCCAGTATTTATCCTGCACACAATTCCCCTACATAACCTACAGCAACATTAACAATACATAATTGTCTGCAAGTCTAATCTCAATCAAAGCTTGAGATCTCAAGCCAAGCTGCTTGAGATCCACTACAGTGAAAAGGGATAATATAAAGTCAGGTCATCCACTGGTAGAATGTGAAATGTATCTCAATTTAAGCAAAATATATTACCAGAAACAAAGAGTGCTCCAAGACATAAAAATAAAGGTGACACATGTTTCAACACTTTGCGGTGCTTTTGATTGTTTCTTATTTCTGTCTGTAAGAAGCCACCGGTAGCATCCAAACCCCTTAAAAGAAACGCAGCATGCTGCTTTGGTTCTATTAACCTGTCCTCGCGGATTTTACAGGCCACTTCTGCTTTCAATTTACTGCCCTTAGTGCCATGTGCTGCATGGCCAGTTCTGAAGTACTTTTTGAAGTGTCACTACATTAATTGCAGCAACACAGAGCTCAAGATGTACGGAGAATTTCTGTCTGCAACTACGATGGGATGTCCAACACCCTTTTATCAGGAAACAAAAAAGTTTAAATTGAATAAACTCCTTAACATTTGCAGTGTCCAGCAGCTTATTGTCACCAATAATGAATCGATTCAAGAAGCTGTAGATTTTCAGTGCCCCCACAGAGTTATAAAGTGTACTTGTAGGACTGTCCGTGCATTAGCTGGAAGCTAGTCCAAGAACACATGAGCACCAAAGCTATATCCCTTCAACCCAGCAGTCTTTAAAAGCAATTACTTCCTGCATTAACACATTTTATATATACCCACATACAGTGTGCTTATGCAAGAGTCCCATACATATAGGTAATAGGCCGCAAGGACAGGATTTTTTTTTAAACATAATGCAACGCTGCTAAAAAATGTCATAGTTAATATAAATATAAATAAATATAACATCTTATTCTGCTGGCTGTTTACAGCAGATGATACATTTCCAGTAGGAATTCTAGTGCAATAATGTTTGCCTTTCTTGCTGGGAGCACGTACAGAAAACCAAAGTTTTAAGATGCGCTGTCCAAGAAGTCAGGACTGACACTTAACCTATTTCAGAAGCATTCTTATTTAAAAAGTGGAGTTTCCTCCAGTGCGACACCTAAGACTGCAGTATCAAAAATAATAAAAAAACACACTCCTTGTTCTTGATTTGAGAATAAATAAGATCACTATTTACCTGCCTGCAGTTCAACCTGTTCAATAGTTGCTAAGAGATAGGATCTCAGAGCATACAAACCATGGAATTCTTCCAAAATTTCCTCGGTAGAAGCAGCTGAATGGCAATGCAATCATACACTGACCTCCTAACCCCATCCCATGCTAACCTGCTGGCCCAGATCGCTTCGAGGGCTTCCCATCTTGGAAGCCTCACTAGTTTTAATCGACAGCCATCTGAAGGAAGAATGGGAAAAAGTTCACTCCACAAAATGAGTAACAGCGGGAAGCGTGACTGTGTTTTGGAACTTGTGGTGATTGTTTTGTAAATAACGAGCATCTGTTCTTGACCTTCTGCGCGAGTACTGATGCTCCAAGGCATCATGATGTTCATCGCCCAGATTCTGAACGTACCCACTGGTATCACCCCAACTGCTGTGTGCATTTCAGGTGGAAAACAGAAGTAGTATTTTGGGGAAACGTCCTTTGTTAAGGGGGGGAGCGTGCTAATGCCTCAGAGCACCTGAAGCTCAGGTTGGGCATCGCAGACCCGAAGCCAAGCCCTGGAAGCTGCCACCAGACGGGCAGCTCAGCACGGGCCACATCCCCACGACCCCCACGACCACCACACGAACCCCTCGGGGCTGTCAGCCCCCCCTGCTTGCTTCCACCGCAGAAAACACCCAAATTATTGAGACGCACGCGAAGCAGGAGCACCTCTGCCCAAACACAGCTGCCGGGGGGCCCCTCCTGACCCCTCCACGGCAGCGGCTCCCCCAGCCCCGCCGGCGCTCGGCTCCCGCAGGCCGCTCCCCACACACCCCCCCCGGCCTCCCCTCGTCCCCCGGGGCGAGCGGCGAGGGCTGCCCGCGGCGGGGCTGCCGGCGCCTTACCTGAGCCAGGACGGTGAGGAAGGCGCCCGCCCCCGGCCGCCCCCGCCAGCCGCCGTAACACGCCACCACGGAGCCTCCCCCGAGCAGGACGGCGGCGGTGGCGGCCCCTCTCCAGCCGGCCGGGCGCCGCTGGCTCCGGGCGGGCCGCAGCCCGGCGAGGCGCCCCCGGAGCGGAGCGCGGGCGGCCGCCGCCAGCGCCGCTCTCCACGCCGCCATCTTCCAGCCGGCCGCCGACATGGACGCGGCCGCTCCGCCGCCGCGGGGGCGCATGCGCGGCGGCCGGGCTGAGGCCGAGGGATGGAGGGGGAAGGCTCCGGGCACCCCCCCGGCGCAGCGAGCCCGGCTGGGGGGTGGTGGAGGGGAAACGTGGAGTCACAGGGATGTTATGGTTGGGAAAGACCTCCAAGGTCATCTGCTCCAACCATCCCCTACCACCAATGTCACCACCAAACCATGTCCCCAAGCACCACGTCCAACCTCTCCTTGAACGCCCCCAGGGACGGTGACTCCACCACCTCCCTGGGCAACCCTTCCCAGTGCCTGACTGCTCTTTCTGAGCAGAAATGTCTCCTCATTGCCAACCTGAACCTCCCCTGGCACAGCTTGAGGCCATTCCCTCTGGTCCTATCACTGGTTATCTGTGAGCAGAGGCCGACCCCCAGCTCCCCACCCCTTCCTTTCAGGCAGTTGCAGAGAGCAATGAGGTCTCCCCTGAGCCTCCTCTTCCCCAGACCAAACCCCCCCAGCTCCCTCAGCTGCTCCTCACAGGACTTGTGCTACAGACCCTTCACCAGCTTCGTAGCCCTGCTCTGGGCACGCTCCAGCACCTCCATGTCCTTCTTGTAGTGAGCAACTGAAAACTGAACACAGTTTATTCCAGAACAAGTAACAACAGAAACATGAATAAGTCTAAAACATCCTTTTCAAGGGTAGAGTTTCTTACGAATGAGACGACAAAAGATGTTGCTTACACAAACTGTCATGGCAGAGGTGCTAACTGAAAAGCATGACAGATTGAATTGACCAGCTGTAATCACTTACGTCAGAGACAACTAGTTACCTCAAATGCTTCAAATTTATTTATTTATTTATTTATTTATTTATTTATTTATTTAGGGGGGTGGGGTCCACTACCATTGTTCTACTGAAGCTCTCTAGGCTTTGGTTAGGTTGAGATTGATGAGTCACATTCAAACATTGGGCTGTCTGGGAATTGATGATATATGGTCACATGAAGTAAAGCTGAGAGGAAGTTAACTGCTGTTTTTAGGTTGGCAGTACTGGGATTCGTGTTTTTGCAGAAGTTCACCTGAAGTTCACCTGGTGAATTTGGAAAAAGACTGGAGAGGGAACTGCTTCAGGCAATTCTAGACTTAAGGCATCTGGCAGAGAAAGTGCGATTTCCCGTTGCTTAGGTTAAAGGCCTTCAGAAAGTACTCAGTTCATCTTAGCAAGCTGTACCTTTCACCTCTTTCTGTTACAACAGCAAGTACTGTATTGTCAGCATTACAGGCGCTGTGACATCTGAAACACGGCTCTGAAACATGGAAATGCCTTTTTTCCCCTCTCACCATTAATGTGTGGTGATATACATCTATGCCACTAAAGTACTTTTAGTTCACTGTCCTTTCCTGATCTGGATTCAGAGCCATGAATTTGATTTTGTACGTGTTAATTTCAGTCATTTAACTAATGGCATCTCAGAATTTATCCAGTCTTCCATTAGCATGTGTTGTCCGTTGAATGTCATTCAGTGAAGTGTTTGAGACATCTTCAGGCATGTGTCACCTGAATCCTTAGCCCGATACAAACTCTTCAAAAACACCTCTGGGAAACACAAATGACTGCTCATTGCAAAATCACCCAAGAGTGCAACATGCAGGGTGAGTGGTTTCCATCCTCACAGGCTGTAATGTACATTGCAAAATCTTTCCCTATCCCCAGAGACCTAGAAAGTAAGTCATACAAGAAAATCCTTTCTAATCCTCAGATACAATAAAACATAGCAGCAAAATCCCTCTGTCATGCACAAACGCATACTGAAAAATCCAATTTCTCTTACAGAGATGTAAAACTTACAGTAAATTCCTCTCCCCTATTCCTGCTTTCCGCCAGACAGACAAAGTATTGTCTGTCCCAGCCTTACAGTTTGACACTGAGTATTTGCACAAACACCTTAAGAATACTTCCCTTTCTGTGTAAGCCAATAACAAGCACTTTGTGGATGCTGGCAATGTCCCAGAAGCATTGTAGAGGATGGCTGAGGGATTTGCATTCTGAATGCCAGATCCCACAGTTTTGAACATGTGACTGCAACATAGGTAAGCATGTTTAGTTCAGCACCTTGCTAGGCATTTTCAGTTTTTCTTTGAGTAAGAACAAATAAGTAGGTCATTTGCCTTTCCTTGGATGACATTCCTGACTGAAACAGATATAGCTGCAATGTGAAAGGACAACTACTCTCCTATGACTGCAAGCACGCAATGCTGATGGGGAGGTGAGCTGTCCTTAGCCAACCTCTTTCGCTCTCCCTGCAGTAAATTCACCCCCACGTGTAGTGTCCCAGAGGAGCACAACACTACCACTGTGCAAATGAGGCTCTCTTTCCCATCCTGTACAGTTTGCTCTTCCTTGGCTTTCATAAGCAGAAATCATTACATTTAGCAAGCCGACGTACCTGCTTTTGTAACATGTGCTTTCTACATGTTGACTTCAGACTTCCTTGTAGAGGTGGTTGTGTTGCTGAAAATCTGCAAAAGCAAATTAAAAGCCTGATAAAAGATTTTCTTAAATGTTTAAGGATGTGATTTTCCTGTGAGATTCAATTCTCCACTGAATCATTATATAATAAAACTTAAATGCTGTTACTTCTTGTTAGGCATAATGAGCATAATGTGAAATCACATCCACAAATGAAAACCTACTACCGTGAAACAAAGCCCATGGAACTCCTTTGATATTTAGGAAATGATGTCTGACATAAACTTCATTTTCTTCCATGTTTTTGTTATAAAGTAAAAAGTAAAGGGTAAAAATATCAAGTAAATCTACAGCTTCACATGCCTGAATATCCAATTCTGCATCCCCGTGTCTTTTAAGAGTGTTAGGCCAAGTTCCAGCGCGGATTCAGTCTCTGCTGGGACTCCAATCCCCTCAAGAGCATTAGGCTTAGTGCCAGCATTCATTTACTGTTGTAACGGCTTAAATTAACTCCTGTTACATTCAATCTAAACCCTTTCTTACTATTTTAGACAGAATAAGATTTGAGAGGTGGATTCAGTCATCCAGTGTGAGGGCCACCCATCTTGCTAGTCGGTCTCTGGGGACTTCAAATGCTGCGTAAACAGGGTCAGGGAAGGGAACAACAAGCCGGTAGTGAATTGAGGGAAGGGGTGGCAAGCCCCCTTTTATATATGTGGTCTTATTTCAGGACAAGTAATGTGGGGCTAGTCTGGTTTATTTACTGTGTACTATTTGACAGCTAGCTCCAATTAAACGTAAGATTTTAGTAGGCTAGGCACTGCGCTAACAATATTTGGAGTACTTCTTTCCTGAAGGAGCTGACCAGACAAGCTAATAGAAAGACATCAAATATCAGTGTTTTATTTCATAGGTGAAGAACTGGAGGTTAAATTCTGCCCAAAGTCAGGCAGAAGACTTGAAACAGAAGAAGATCTCACAAGCCCAGGCCTTCTTTGGCTTCTTCAAGATATCATAGGTCCTCTTAAAAATATCACTTGTATTTTGTTTTAACAGAGGTGAGAGCAATCTGCCTGCCTATGATGACAAGGAGAATGCTCCAAAGCCCATAAGGATATAAGCACAACCAAGACAAGCTTTGTTAAAAGTAATATAACTAAATAATCCTTGTACACCTTGAAAACTAGAAAGTGATTGGATAAAACTGGACTATCTTTAAAGTTCGCCAGCTGATATCTTAATATTTACCTAGAGTCTCAAAGTTTTCTTAACAAGGTTGTTTATTGTGAAGGTTGGGAGAATACTTCAGGAATTTCCAAAGCTGCTTTTTTCACTAGAAAGACTTATTCCATAATTCCTAGCAATCCCTTCTCCAAAGAAAAATAAAGAAATTGTGAGATCAGTTTCAAGGAAGCTGAAATATCCTCCTGTGATGAAGCAGCCTTAAAATGACTCTGTGCTGTTAGTTTACAGAAAGTCCAGTTATTTTACAGGACATGCAAATCATGGATATTGACCTCATTACTAGACAGTCGACATTCATCCTCCAGTAAGACCAAAAATAAATGTGCACATTTTGTGGCCAGATAGCACCATTCAGCTCATAAATAGGAGTTCACAGCAATCATTGCTTTAGGAGCTGGGCCATAAATATATCCTATCTTCAAATATTTTCAACTTGCTGAAGTTACTTGAGAAATTACCATGATAGAGTCCATTTGAAAGGGAAAGAATTAAAATATATCTAAGATATGTGTCCCCAAATACCCCTCATAACATTAATTTATATTGACCTTTCTAACACACTGACTGTCTTCCCACACTGTTCTGATGTTGTTCCCTGAAAAACACCTTGTATATAACAAGTCCCTTCAGAATTTTGAACTATTTTTGAAGTCAAGTTAAAAAATCAGAGAAAAGAGTAAAAAAAAATAATTTAATATTAAAAAAATGACATTTGAAGATATTAGTAACATATTTGGAAAGATTTTAAAATATAGTTTCTAAGTTGGCAGTTACCTTTTTGTGATAAATATTTGATTCATAAAAGAAATGGTATGTAGACTATTGAAATAATGCTTTCATGTGGATAAAAAAAGGCAGGTCAAAACTAATACTCTGTTATAAAGGAATGTGCACTTCTTGGAATACGATAAGTATATTCACTATGGCTCTGCAGCTTAGGCTGTAGATCTCGGTTCTGTGAAGAGATATATGCCTAACATTACGTGTTTTGAAAAGTTCTGTGATCTGAAGTAAGACTACTCCTACCGCATAAAATTGTATACATAAATCCTTGAAGATTAGGGACTTTCTCACTGTTAGATGAGAACTGTGGTTTAACTGCTGTTTTATCTTTCAGTGATAAGATCCCATGGCACTTTTGCAACAATAATAGAGGTCCCATGGTCCTCTGAAAACATTTTAAGTAATGGAATTACATTATGTACTTTAGTGGTTAATATTTTCCTCATGGTTCCAGCTGAAGAAGTTATACTTCATTTTTTTTTTCCCTTCTAAACATTTTTCTGTAGTGTTCCCAGCACTGATTAAAAAGATAAATCTGTATCCAATTGAAATTGTCTTATTTGGACATTTTACATGTATCTCTAATTTCATGTTTATATCGATATATATACATATTTGTATATGTATTTTGCGTATAAGATATTAGTAAGAAGATTTCCCAAAATGTTATTACCAGTACTTCCCATGTAAATACACATTTTTGTTTTGGAGATGTTGCTGTATTTCAGGGAGCATTTCTTTTCTCTTCTGTCATTCCCTAAAATCAGTGTGAGCTTTGCCATCAATTTTAATTATACCAGTATTTCACCCTAAGTTTTATATGAAGAGTTGGCAGCAATAACTATAGTTAAGGTTGCTTAACACTTGCCATTGTATAGATTCCATACTTAAAAAGAAAGAGAGATGGCACAATAAAACAAGTCAAGATTAGCAAAGTTAATTTTATCTGTGTTGCTTCATAAACCAGAAAGATTTATTGGGGACTCAGACTCATATTTTTAAGTGCGATGCGACTGATATAATTGTAAATAATTATTGTTATGTAGTTCAAAAAGATGGTAAAGAATATTTCACAGTATTACTAAAAAAACAAATGCAGAATTATCAGTATTTTAACCTGTAAATACTTTAAAAATACATGTTTTCTGAAAATAAAGAAGCATCATAAACCTCCTTCATTGCTTTCTTTCCTAGACCACTGCCTACAGCTACTATTAACAACAGTTTGCACTGCTCCTGTGATTTATTAATGAAAGTTATTTTAAATTATAACATCTTTAATACTGCTGAAGATGGTGAGGTATATATAATTATTTCTTTGAAAAAGAAAGGAGTTATAGAACTTTAAATTACTGTTTTCTGTAATGTATTCCATTATTTTAAGTAGCGTTTACTTCTTTTGCTCAGAATACCATTTATGATCTTTGATTATACCTATTTTTGTATAAGGGGAAGGAATGATTATTTTCCAAGTGTGTGTGTTTGGTAGTGTAGTAACTAAAATTAGTATAGGGTCTGATCTAAGCTAATAGCACTGGTACATGTGTGTGGTAGACACATACCTTCACTATAAAAGGTTCTGCAATCCTTTCATAAAAATTTGAAAGTCCTAATACAAAGTTCCTTGTGGTTGGCAGAGTCTTTCTGTTTCCATTGATGTCTGTGTTTGGCTCTTAGGGAGTTGAAAAGTAGCCATACTATTTGTATAAATATTGTGAGCAGTCTTTGTGTATTTGCTAGTGAAGGTTTCCTTACTCTGTAGCTACATCAAAAGAGACTGCTGGGGCCACTTGTGAAAGCATAATAATCGTGGTTCTGATACAAATCCCTGCAGAAACAATGGATGAAGCTGCTCTTTGGAGAATGGTCCCCACCTGGCTCCATTTAGGCAGGAACTGTTGGCTGTGTCAGGAGTACACCTGAGTACACCCAGTGCGGACTTCTAGTCCACTGTCAGACCCCATCGGGAAAGGGGAAGAGTTTTGAGGGACTTGAGGGAGTCAGTACATGCTGGGATCTGAACTGTGGATGTCCAAGGAGACATAAGCTATACAGATAGGAGGATACCAAGACCCACAGGCTGGCTCATGTTCATAAGTTGGGGTGGTCTCGTGTGCACATGGCATTCACAGTGTTTATGGATCTTACGTTCATATAGCTTAGTCTGTAATAGAGAGATTTTGTTGGAACAGGCCAGAGCACAGGTAGGACACCTGTATGATGCTGGTTCTTCTCCTTGAGCGCAGGCCCTGCCTCATGTTTATGCAACACAAAAGGGGTACCCATACAGCATTGGTGAGGATCCACAACAAATCAGCTGTAATGCATAGGCAGATAATCCAGTGTTGCAGAGACTGCCTGCCTGCTTGCCTGGGGAAGATGAAGATATTTAGGAGGGTACTTACCATGCTGGGCTGCTCCTAAGCTTAGATGAGTAGGGCCCTGTGGGTAGAGAGAAGGGGTCTAATGAAAGCAAACTTGTAGTCCACAGCAGCAAGAGAGACTGCTATTTTGACTCAGAGGACCTGAGGTCATCCTGGAGCATCCCATTTCATAAGCACCAAGAAGCTCCAGGAAGCTGTGCCAGCAGTGGAGGAGCGAGGACCAGCAGAGCCTATAGGCCACCTGCTGGAAACCAGGGAGTGTCCATGGTGTGATATTACCCCACATATCCTCAGGACACCTGTCCATGACACTTGATGACATCCTGGCACCCAAAAGAGCCCACTTCTCTTACCAGACCTGGATGGAGGAAGTAGAAGGCCAGTCTGAAGGGTAAGTATTGCATTATTGTATTGAACAAACTGTGGGTTAACTGTTGTTACATATGAACTAGCAGTTAATTACTTCATGCCCATGCAATCTATGTCTGTTTTCCTTTCCTCCTCTTGGTTCCTCTGCTCCTTAATCTCTTTTTATATAGTCTCTGTTTTGCTGTAAGTCATGTTAAATGCATTCAGGCTGGGTATCAGGAAGAGGTTCTTCACTGAGAGGATCGTTGCGCACTGGAACAGGCTCCCAGGGATATAGTCACAGCACCAAGTCTGTTGGAGTTTAAGAAGCATTTGGACTGTGCACTTAGTCATGTGGTCTGAATTTCTGGGTAGACCTGTGTGGTGCCAGGAGCTGGACTTGATGATCCTCATGGGTCCCTTATACTCAGGATATTCTATGATTCTATGATTCTATGTATTCAGAAACTAGATTGCTGATGACCAGACGCTCAACTACCACCGGTAGTTGGGGATGTACCAGACTTCCTGCAGAGAGAGCAACAGGGGACTCCACTACTCTGAAGGACTGGGGTACCTCAACAAGTATGAAGTATTATAGCATCTGTGGAGGGTTGCTAGGGGCTGATTGCATTATTGTGGGAGTATGAAGCACAGTAGGCTGAAGTGACTTGTCTATGATATTGAAGCAAGGCAGAGATAGAACTGGAAATAATCTTCAAAGACAAAAGCTATTTGTAAATCTTTTTGCAAATATTATCACATTACTGGAATATTTTCTAGTTGATTATTAAGGACTTAAAAAAAAAATAAAATTTCAGCACTTTGGATCTCTTGGAGTCTACATCTGATTTTAAATCCAAGGATGTCTGTGTCTGTCTTATGCTCCTGCTCATCTATTAGCTGATCTTCAACTTACCTTCTGTTTTTAAATTTTCCTAGCTATAACTATTTTAAATTGTTGTAGCTTACATTCTGAAGAGAGAGAAGAGTCTATAGCCTTTTAAGAAAGAGACAGAAGATAGTTAGGTAAAAGATACAGTCACACTTTCTGCATCTGCCTCCTGAAGTGATTCAGGAACTAGCCCACGTAAGCTCTGAACCATTTCCAGATGTTTCTGATATCTTTGAAAACTCATGGAGAATTGAAACGACACGGGAAACCTAACAACTCTTTTAGAGGAAAAAAAAAAAAAAAAAGAGAGAGAGATTGAAGAGAAACCAAATAAATTATAATTAAGTAGCCTAAATAACTTCCTGCATTCTAGAAGAAAAAAAAAAAAAAAAAGCAGTTTCTGAATGCCTAGAACATGATAAGGTGATAAAAACTTGCTGACATGACTTTGTCAGGAACAGGTCATGTTAAACCGATGTCCTTCTTCTATCTATTGCCTACTAGATACAGATGAAGCAGTAAATGGAAAATAGAGGAGGGAAGTACTGGCATCTTTTAGCACACAAAACACACGCAAAAACCCATCCATTTATAAGGATAGTGATCAATTGTTCTTCACTGTCCACTTAGGAAAATGCAAGTGGAATCAGTTTAATTTCTAGGTTTGAAAAATCCTTTTCACTATGAGTATAGGGAAGCAGTGGAAAAAGCTATGTAGAAGGGCTGCAAAATACCCCTCACAGGAATATTTTTTCTGGACAAATCTATTGAGACTGTTTTATACATACTTCATTTGCCCCAGTGAAGTGGTTTGAGAAAGTGATCTCTTGAGATCCCTTCAGCCCTGAATTTCTGTGATTCTATGCAATCTGTAGATAGGTATACAAATGATACAAAATAAATCTGTAAAGATTCCTTCCCCTATGAAAATGGAGTGGGAAGATTCTGGGTCAGTAGCCCATAGTTTGATTTTTTTTTAATTAAATCTTGGAGTAGGAAGATTATAATACAAATTTTTTGGTTGCAAGATGCAGCTGATTTTTTTTTTTTTAATCTCAAGCTTTCTATCTAAATGGCATAAATAAAATGTTGCTTCCCCTAGATGTGCTGTAATTCTAGGTCATCTATAAACAGAAGTGACGCAGTTTGGTTCAGGTGATTAAGTCCTGGGTCAAAGGACAAGAGTGCCACTATTTGTACTTCAGGTTCCCACTCATTTCTCTCTGAGTCCTTTACCTTTACCATCAAAGTCCTCTGCCCTGCCTTCACCTATGAATCTTGGAGTTGTAACATTGACCCTGTAAAATATAAAACCCTATTTTCTGACTGGTAATAGTACTATGTGTTAGGCCTATGAATACAAAGTGTTTATTTTAAACTACATCCTTCAGTCTAGCAAATGGCAAAAATTGCAAGATGTTTACTCACAAAAGTTGTTTTGCCTAGTTTCTCCATGTTTGATATTAATCTGCCCTTGACAACTATTAAAGTAGAAATTACTGCCATTGTTTTACACAAAAACAGATTCTGCAAGTGTAAATTGAATGTAGTTTGGAACACTTTATAGTCTTCAGAGTCATCCCCATTTTCCATACCACCCAAATTATTTTAAACTGTAAGTTAAGTTTTGCAAAGCTGTAAGCATTATTTTCTCAGCTCACCCAAGCTGTTTTTACAAGACATGCTATCTATGATGAGTCACAACACCTTTTATTAAAATAGTTATAAGCACATTAGAACTGTCAGGTATAATTTGCAGCTTTTTCTCTTTTAGATTCAGCACTCTCTCTGAAAAAAAAAAAAAAAAAAACACCAAAAAAAAACACAGAACTACCCCACACCCTAGTAGCTAGGGAATCTAAGTTACAATCAAATTTATTATATTTACCAGACTTGAATTTCAGATAGGATACCATTATGATGTATTTGAAGAAGAAAGAACAGAACTGTCAGTGGGCGTTGCATGAGCAATGTCTAATGTCTAATGAAAAAGGTCTAATAATGCTGTGATCGAGAGTTTTATAGTGATGAGAGAAAGAGGATCTTTTTTTGTCTTTAACTTCTACATGTTGTACAAGCTGAAATGAAGGCTAGAACCTCATTCCAAAGCTCCAGTTGAGGGGAAAGTGTCTTCTTTTTAGACTTGTCTCTAACATATACCATTGTAACTTAGCACTGCAGTTCTGCCTAGAATTATAAATTACTTCTAGAGAAGCAGATGCTGCTGTGTGTATGTATGCTGCAAGTATGCTGTGCACCTGTAACCACACAAGTTCTGCATCCACAGGATTTCTGCAGAATTCCAGCTGAGGTCTGTGCCTGGAAGGCTTCCTGGTCAAGGTTCTCACATCAGAAAAACCTCAATAAAAGTTCTGTTCAAAACTAACCAACCAGGCAACTAACAACAACAAAACAAAACAAATAGCACTCTTTTCTTGTTGCTGACATTAGTCTTCTCTGAGTCTTGGTCTGTGAAACGTCTCTCCTATTACTTAGCCAAGTCTGTGGCACAGATCATATTTAATTTACAGATGCTAATGTGGCTGTAGCTTTGTGTTCACCTTAATTGCATTTGTGCTGTGGAAATTTTTTAATTCCAAAAGTTGCTGCCAGTTTTTGTGTACACAATTTAAGCTTATGCAGAATTTTTGCTCTTCTTGGAGACCTCTGCTGACTTTCACATATTTAAAATCTGTAGTCGTGGATCCCTTTGATTCATCTTCTGTTAAAGAATGTTGGCTCTACTAAAACTGGCAAAGGAGTTAAGCAAGATGAAAAAAGTGGTATTCCAGAGAACCGGAATATGGCACACTCCTTCTTTCCTGAAGGTACGTTGCCACCTAGCAAACGCTGAGAATAATGTTCACACAAAGACAAAAAAAAGAGAACCCCAGAGATCTATGAAGTGTTGCTTGATTTTGAAAAGCTTAATTGAAGAAAGAGCTTGAGGTGTGAGCATTCCTACTGAGCTCGTTGCACAAAGGGCTTGTCTCTGAGTGGATGTGGTGGACCATCTGCAGGACAGAGTAAGTCAACCATCCATTCACCTGGCTCTGTTTGCTCTAGTTCTGCAGAGCTTGCAATATTCACACCAGGAAGGGGAGGAGGAGGAGGAGAAAGAGGATGGTATATTAACTCTCTCTGACATTTCAGAAGATGTGTGTGCTAAAATGCAAAGCCCTTGGTGCTGAAGGTATCTCTGAGAGAGTTATGGCATGGGCTGTAGTTGGAATGATGATACAGGGTCTCACTCTGTTCTTTTAGTCTCTGTTTTACACACGTGGAGAAATCTCATAGGTTGAGGATGACAAATTTGAGAAGCAAAATGGAAGAGGATCGGATTGTTACATGAGAAGAACTAAGTGAGCTCTTAGTAGAGGAGTAGGAACAAAATTAAACTTTGTAATCACCAGTGCAAGGTCACTTGATATTATTATTAAGAGCAAAAATAGCAGAATTTCTGCTCTAAGTGCTCAGTGATTAACAGCTTGAGGTCTCATGAATGAGTAGTTCTTGCTCCAGTCATGGAGCAGCCACATTAAAGAATAACTAAAATGAAATGCAAGGCTGTGGTGGAGTGTGGAGCTGGTGAGATAGCTCCATAGTAGGAATGGAGTTGGAGGTGAAATCAAAGATAAATGACTTCAGCTGGTTGCACCTTCTTCAGAAGGTAAGGAAGCAGAGAAGGGTAAGAACCTTTCAATGACTAAGAAAACAGAGGGAGAACAAACCAAGACCAAATCCCAAAGACATGACCTGAAAAACAACTCACATGACACTGCAGTCTTATCAGTTATGCTGTCAGCAAAAAGATGGCCTTAGTTTCTGCAGACTCAACAATAACGGCCATGCAGCAGCAGTTAGTACTCCGTGTAATGATGGAAGGGATGGGAACCAACTAGAGCAGTGAGTGGAAGCCGAAGTCCTCAGAAGAGCATCAGCCAGCATTCTGCAATGTGAGGAAAATCCTTTTCCATCCGTCTAAACTGATGGTTTGTTTTGTGGACCGGGAAATATATCTCTCATCATGTAGGATTTCCCCCCCCCCCCTTTTTTTTTTTTTTTTTCAATAAATATCCAGATTGGTCCCCAGAGAAGCTTGAACAGACTTTTTTTTTTTTTTTTTTTTTTTTTTTTTAATATATCCTAATTGATATTCCTTTTCTGCTGTTACTTATATTCTAAATGTCAGTGTTAGGACTAGCAGAAATGCCTGCATGTGTGAATGTCCTTGAGAAAGGGTACAATGTCAGGAGTAATTCCTTTCCAGCTCAGTGTGACTTCGTGTTTTCTTGTGACCTACACATAACTGATGCTGAGTTGAGCTGTTCATATTCCCAATCAGATTAAGACTGGAAATGAGGTAAACTCATGCAGTTCTGTACTGTCAACTGGTTGCAACCAAAGCCACTTGTGTGAAGCTTACCACCAAGAGGTTTGAGTTTGCTGCCCAAAACTTGCCCAGTGCATAGAAGTAGGTTATGAATTTACAGCCTGCCAAAGGTAAAGTACCAAGGGTCAAAGCTCTTGCATTCAGCCCCATCAGAAAGACTCCCCAGGCATGAAATAGCCCAGAGTTATATGCCCATGCTGCCCACCTGAAGTGAGGGAGAAGGAGGTGGACTGCTCTGCATCTGTAAGGGAGAGGGGGAGAAACTGTGATCTTCACGTGCTTAAATGCTGGTCAAAAGATGAAAAATTAAGAACCAACAGCCCCACCTCCCTACCATTTTACAACCTTCTGCTCAGAAGTAGCTTATCTAGGGAGCAGTCTCAAAAGCAGTAGCTTGCCAGGTCAAGCTGGAAGGCCAGGTGCAGGCAGAATTTGGTATGAAACGAATGTTCTTTTTCTTGTGGTGTACGTTGCATACAGGCTTGGTGCTGTCTTGTTGCTTGCACTGGCTGTTCTTCTCAGTTTACTTAAGAAGTAAAATGTGAATAAAAAGGTACTATGAATAAAAAAGTACCATGCTTATCTGCCTTCTTGGCAGCTCATGTCTGTTCTCCATAACCTGGCAGGACTAACCCCAGTGACTACCCCAACTACTCTAATGCAAACATCGTAGCTGTATATCCTATGAAATAGGAAACCTTTAGTGATTTAGACTTGGTTGACATAATTTTCTGAAGTGCTAAGGAGGTATGAAGTGATGTAAAGAGAGTATTTGAAATTTTCACATGTAAAAAAAATGCCACAGATTAATGAAAGAGTAATCTCACTACAGAAGGATGAGGGCAGGAATTTAAAACAACGGGAGCTTAAAATCAGGCACTGCAATCCTCAGCATTACTTAGGGTATAAGTAAGTGAATAATTAAAGATACTGAAGAGATCTTAATGGATCTAATTTTCTATATGCACTTTCTGAAGTTCACTTACATAGCAATCACATGAGGCATCTGCAGAATTTTTAAACTTAATTGCCAAAAAAGAGACACCAAAGAGCTGCTTTGAACATCTTAGCCTTTCAGACTTAATTTAGACCCTGTCTTTTGAATATTTGTCCTTGGCCTTATAAAACACAAAATTTCAAATCATTTCAGTAATGGAAACTATTTGATTCTGTGTTCCTGAACAGAGACACTCTACTTGTAAAATATCCTTATAAATGAGCAACTCTTTTCAAGCACATTACCAGAATGCTGTTATTTCTCAAGCATGGCATTTGTGTGTGCCTTATAGATTTATTTGTACCTTTCAAAAATGCTGAGAAATAAGCTTAATTCCCACTGTTAGATTAATAGACATCTCTAATAAAAGCTTCAACTTTCTAATAGCTTTGGAATGCAATAACTTTGAAGTATTAGATAGACTGCATTATATAGACATTGCTAACACCCAAGGGAAATTGCAAATATAATAATAGCTACAAGATTCGCCATTGTTGTCTGAGTACTATACAGAGATGTTTAAAATGACTAGACAAAAAATTATGGAAGCAGCATGTGACTCAAATTATAAATAAAATATGGGCACTACTGGACCAAAGTCTATATGTGGGAAAAACTTAGTGACAATGAAATCTTCAGAAAGGAATAAATATTCAGGAACATTTACAAAGGACTCAGTCCTCACACTTCTACAGCTGAGCACTGTTTTCTGTAATTATGGACACTGTGGCCAAGAATGATTCTGAGATTCTGAGGGTTTACAATGATGAACTGTAAGAGGGTTTTTTACTTAGGGAAATAAAGGACCCAAATGTGCTTCTATTCTTTTCATATCATTTGTAAGAGCTCCAGCAATGTCATGGTGCTCTGGCAATTTATCACAGCAGAGAATCTGCTCCAGAGTTTTTTGGAGGAATGGGGTTTGCAGCGCGACCATTAACCCACTGGGAGACACAACCAGAAAAGACGCACTCTGAGCAAGGGAGCAAGCTTACAAGCTCTGTGTTTCTGAGTAGCTCAGCCCTCGGCAGAGCAGCAGCACCACGTTCCCAGATACAGAGCTGGAACAATCAGATGATTACAAGAATATGAGGTATGAATTCCAGAAAGTTCAAGCAAATTCCTTTTGCTTGTTCATATCAAGATTTATATGAATAGCATAACTTGAGGCTTGGCAAGATAATTTTCCTTCAGTTTTGCCATGTGTTTCTTTAGAAGCCTGGCCCACACTAAAAAAAGTAGGATACCTAATACTAGAGGTCTGTCTGATGTCTCAACATTTACATGTGTAGTTCTGTTGGCTGCAGCGCTACTGCAGTAAGGGCAAGGTAGTCTGAGCCAATTTGTCCATATCTGCAAAAGTGAGCTCTCAGTGCTTTGGTGTGCTATAAATTCAGTCCCTGAGAATCCTTAATGGTCATTGTAATCCTCTTCCTCAAACCTAGATCAATGTTTAAAGCGGAGGGAGCACAGGAACCTCCTGAATGGTTTCTTCCTCAATTGCCTGTCAGGGTTTTCACTGCAATGCCTAGAGAAAGCAAAGCTGTTCAGACGGCATCTATTTCTGGTGTGAATTTCCAGTGCTGCTATGTTTTTCAGACCCTCTGATGAATTTCTAAGCTCTCTTAGAATAACAGCTGCAGGGAGAGGACTGGAATCCCAATGGTGGATTTCAGGTTCGCAGACTGACAAACTCTCTAAACAACAACAGGGTGGGAAAGCTGTTTTTTATCAAGGGCAGCTATGAAGGCAGAGAAGCAAACTCTTGTGAGCTAAGAGCTTTTCATCTCCTTGTCCCATTTTTCAGAGCAATGGACAGGATGTGGAAATGTAGTTCGAATGTTGAGGTCTGGGGGCAGAGGTGCAGAGACTTTTTCTGTTCAGCTCCTCCATAGGGAGGTACAACCTCTGGGGAGAAACAGCCAGTCTAACATGCAGACGTGTCTTGGTGACCCTGATAAAACGTGTGTTGACAGCCAGAGAGAGGGAGGGGAAAATCACATTTAGGCTTTCAGAACATTCAGTTCTTTTCCTGAAAGCCCATTTTGCACACATTTTAAACCTAGAAGAGACCATTATTACCATTGGTTAACTCCCTGAGTAACATCAGACATGGGTTGCAGCTGTGCATGCTAAAGGTCTAGAGGAGAAAAGCTCTGTATCTGAATCACTGGGGTAGTCACTGTTGTTTCCAACTCTTCACCAGCACCTGGAATAATACATAAAGTACTTCTGGTGGCACACAGTGGCATGTGAATAGCTTACATGGATGGCAATTTGCACAGTTCTCTCTCCCTTTACCTTGTCTGTGTATACCATCAATATAACACCATAATACAGTGAATACCATCAAACATAAAAAGTCTACCCAATGTCATTTAATTGCCTCTGATGTTGCTGTTGTCTGAGGATCAGCACTCCCCCCTGTTAATGTCTTTCTGCCAGGGTCAAACTTAAAAATTTGTACTTGCACACAGCATTAGCATAGTTAGCCAAGCAATCAACACTTGAGGTAATCTTTTATATGGTTTCCATGGTTAAAACTGTGTTCACCAGAGCTATATAACGGTCAACACCTGGGTACTTCTTTAGTACTCTACAAGATACATGATGTGAAAAGTCCACTGCTTTCTCTGTGATGATAGTCACATTGCATGAATTGTTAAGGAATTTAGCATTGATTGGTTCCACAAAACATTTGACATACTATATACATGACCAGTGCTTGGCAAACTTACCTGACAGTGAGCAAACAAAAGCATGTCCCTGGGATTCTCGTGGTTGAAATAATTTTGATAATTTGCCTTGTAAGCTGCACCTAACATGTCATATGAACCTGCTTATTGTCCTATCTTCTATCATCCCTTAGTTTTGCTTGACATTACCTAAGTTTCCAGTAATCTTTATAATGTTTATTGTCTCCTCAAGGGAAAGTAAGACCCTTGAGCCTCCTGGGTGCCTGATGAGAGGCTCCGTAGAGTGTGACTCTTCAGTTTGGAGAGGAGAAGTCTAAGGGCAAAGAGTAAGGTTTACAAAATCATGAAGGGAATGGGGGGGCATAACTGTTACTCTGCTGTTGTAACACAAGGATTAGGAGTCATTCAATTAAACTAGTAAGAGATTGGTTTGAAATCAATACAAGAAAGTTCTTTTTTTACAAAGACGATAGTGAAATTCTGGATTTTATTGTCATAAGAGACGACGTATGGAGGCAGGATCAAACTGGGATTGTGCAAATTCAGGAACAGCCTGTCTATAAGCAAATACTAGAGAGAGTGTGCAGGGATGTACCTTCTGATGTCCCTAACCCAGTGGTAATGGTTGCTGGTGGAGAACAAGGAGAACAAACTGTACAAGGTGGCCAAGAACACATGTACTCAACTGGTGTTTCCTACTGCCACTGTCACAAAGAAGGCAGTGGCATAGATGTACCTCAGACTCTTATAACTATGTTATTTCTTGAATTGGGCTATCAAATATGTCAGATGTTCTCTCAAACCCAAAATATGGAATGCATTTTCCATGACCTCCCACCCTCTCCAAAATGTAAAGCATTTATTCTCATACTTTTGCCCAGTTCCTTTATAAACTTCTTCAGATTGGGCAAACAGAAATAACTCAAACAGAAGATGGCAGTCCTCCATGGGGAATGGTTTAGTAATCATACAGTCCCTCAGCTACCCAGGGCTGCTGCCTTTACTTGAGCAGCCTCTTCCCTTCCTGTAAAGGGAAGGGTCTCTTGTCTTGCTGTAAAAGCAGAAGTTCAGGAGTACCAAGTTGAGGTAACACCAAGCCCAGATAGTAGTCAGAGATGTTTTTGCCTTGGCCAGTCAAAAGGAAAACATTAGTACATATCCACAGTAACTATTTGAAGAAAATAGTTATATTATTTTCTGTCTCTTCCCATCACCAAATCAGAGTGCAGTTTGCATACTGCTGAGTGAAATAGTGGCAGAATGATTAAGGAAATCAACAGGCAAAAACATGCAAAATATGTTAGTTATCAACAAAGTAATTGGATAGTGTTTAAGCAAATGAAACAGACACAGGCATGCAAAATATTACAAAGGATTATAATACTGTAGCAGAGAGTGGAGGTTTCTAAGTGATTACATTCCAAGTGACCTGACTACGCTCACTACCAGCAAACAGAGGGCTTTCTCGTCAGTGCTCAGCTTCAAGGAGCCATGACGAGAGGGGAAAGGCATCCCACAGGTATCAGGGTTTCCCAAAGAGTGAGAAATTCAAAAAAAAAAAAAAAGGGGGGGGGGATAAAAACTATCTATTTCATAAAAAAGGGTAACTTTTTCTGATAGCCTATAGTAGTTCAGTGATTACAACAGCAGAGCAAAAATGCAATATATAATATTGATAATTTGAAAAATGGGGAGAGTGCAAAAATAAAGTGATCTACCAAACGGGGAAAACAGGGATATAAAATAAAGCTGAAGGCTATAGGAAGAAAATCAATCACAAGCATTTTTAAAAAGAAAAGCAAATTTTTGAAAGCATACTTGCAATGGAAGAATTCTTAGAGAAGCTAGAAGATCTTCTGTTAGATGCACGTAGTACATATAAAATAATGTAGGAAAAGCCAAAGTTTTCACTAATTTGTATCTGTGAAGGAAGAAAACAATGGGGATGATGATACCGAAATATTTTGTAATTCATCAACAAAAAAAAGGACTTTTTTTTTTTTTTTTTTTGTATAAAAAGGCTAAACTACTTGAAGAACCTGCCTTCCATGGTACACCAGTAGGTCCCACACGACTGTGGACATTCTCCCTTTCCCAAGCGCAGCCCATCTTGAGTCCCACTCAGCCATGAGCTCACTGCAGAGTTGCCCCCATCTCCTCCAGGGGCAGGACCATGCCTGGAACACCCTTGTCCCCAGCTTCTGCTCTTTTCTTCAGTGGCAGCAGCGGGCACCTGATGTCTGCCCAGCAGTGGGGGCACTGAGCCCCGTGCTTCCCTTGGGGCTCATCCATCACTTGGCCCAAGCAATAGGGAGGTGGTTGGCAACCACGACCAGTTGGAGGGACCACCACAGATGGATGGAGCCTCTGCTACCCAGACACATAGCCACTGATGCCACAGACTCGTTCATTTGCTCTCTGGGGCCATAGCACTTGGTCCCTGTCCCTGTTGACCCCAGGAGCCCACACACGGGGTGCTGAGGGGGGGACCCCACAGCTTGTCCCTGGTACGGGGCGGGGGCGGGGGGGGTGCTGAGGTGGGCCCCACACTCCGATGTCCCACAGGGAGCCCTGCCCAGGGAAGGGAGGAGGAAGCCGAGGAAGAGGAGGAGGCCGCAGGGGGCACTGCGGGGCCGCCCCGCTGGCTTTGCCCGCTAGAGGGCAAGAGAGGCCCGCACAAGCGCGGCGGGGCGGCTGCCCCTGCCCGGCAGCCCTGGCGCCCTCCCCCGGCCCTCGCTGCCCTCCTGCTCTGGCTGGACATGCCTGGGGGACGTGGGGGGCTGCTGGGGCGAGCAGCCGCCTGCAGCCCGTCGGGGAGGCGTCCTCCTGCCTCGGGGAGGTGTCCTCAGGAGGAGGGAGGGCTATGGGATGTGCAGGATGCATGCCCTGGGTGGCCACCTTACCACCCATGGAGGTGCAGTCCTGCCCGTCGAGGTGTTCGGCCATCCCAGAAGGTGGGCATGGGTTCGGCGTAGTCCATGTCCTCCACAGGGATGAAGGGGTGCCAGGCTGCTGTCCTGGCCGTGGTGGTGAGCTGGGGCACTCATCCAGCCCCCAAGGGCTGGCATCCTCTCTCCTGGCCCCAAGGGCGGTGGCGATGAGCTGCTCAAGGCAGGTTGCCGGCGGCGTGGTCGGTCCAGCACTGGGAGGTATGGTTCAGCGGGTGGTTTTGATCGGTGCTTTGGCTGGTGTACGAATGCCACCCCATCGCTCAGACAGCAAACGGGCTGAGCACGAAGCACAGCTGGCTAAGAAAGAACTTCAGGGACACCCTAGAGGCTGCTCCGACTGACTGCAGCCTGCTGCCAAACTCTTCCGAGCTCGCAAATGAGCAGCAACAACACGTGAGCATGAAGAAGGCAGAAATCTCCGTACACAAACAAGAGTGAACCTGGGCAGGAGATAAGCAAACCGGGACGGGTGATAGCAGACCAGTTCTGACACTGAGCTGTGCCACAAGCACTGCTTGCCATGAGAAGGCCTCTCCGGGCAGATGCATGAGCAGCAAATGTGATTTCTTCCTCTTTTCTCCTTGCAGTCAATGCCACTTTCACTCTTGAGCTGGAGGGACTTACAACATCAGTTAATTCTGTGTTAAAAGCAGCAGGTATGAGCCCTGTACAAGTACATACATCAGAGAAGTTTTAAACATATTTGGTGGTTTTAACACTTTCATCACTTAACTGCTTTCAAGTATTGCCTACAAATACATTCCAGGAGGCTGCATTAGTATCTGTGTCAATGCACTGGACTGAATCTGACTAATAATGACATTATTTTTTTTTTTTACTTAAATCAAAATACCTTTAAATATGTAATCTTATAGCTTACTTCCTAGGACAGCCCCAAAGATCATATTCTGCCATGCTTATTTAATGTAGGCTCACTGATTCCCATATGCAGCAAAATACCATAATGGCATAAGAAGTCCGTGTCATATACCCTGCTGAGGCTGTGTGCATGCTGTCACTGATGCTGATGTTTTAAACTGCATTATATTCTAAACTGCATTATGTTTTACGGTCCTCTGATATGAAAATTTGGTGAACTGAGTGTACCCCATATGAAATAGACCTTTCCATGTTTCTTTCTGGGATTCCAAGATTCCAAATTCTTTTTTTTTTTTTTTTAATGTGTACTCTTACTTTTTTCCTACCAATTCTGAAGTGAAAAAGCAAGAACATTCTTCTACATCATTGTTCCTAAGCCTATGGGCACTTGTTATGTTAATCCAATCAACCTGAATTGCATGGCTAATAGGTTTTCACGAATATTTTATTTATTTCCAGGTAACCCAATGTTTTGTAATTATGTGTTTCAGTAACTTTTCCTTGCTGGGATGACAAGAGTTTTCCTTGGAGAATTAATCTGTGCAGCTGTATTAATAGTTTAATGCCCTCACCATCCTTTCTGGGGAAATGCTGAATCACATGTATAGCACAGCAGGTGGGATCCATCCAGTCCTATCTAGACCTCTGTCATGGAGAAGTCTCTATCTAATATAGGTTCCCTTCATACACTGGAAAGAATTAAGCATCTCTAGTGCATGAGTCATGTCATCCTAAAGTAGACGCCTAGAATAGGTCAGATGATTTGTGCCCTAAAATTGCTCCTATTTCTCTGCATTAAAGAACAAGTAATCTAGATCTAGTTGTCTCCACTGTAGCAGCCTGATGTGAGGTGAGATAAATTACACTCTTGTCATCTTCGGGTTTATATCATGCTCCCGAAGTATCCTGAGAATTCCTGTTTGTAAAAAAAAAAAAAATGAAAGTAATGTTACATTCTGTACTATTTTCTATATATCAAAAGGCAGCTTTTTAAAGTTTGCTGACTCAAGGCTTTTTAGTAAAATTGGCAAATGCCATGTGTTTCACTGGAAAGTTGTAGAACCTCTTTTTTAATAGTATAAATCTTCCAAGTCTTCATCTGCAGGGCTTGGAAATAAACAAATTAGTTATATTGTAGGTCTAAAAAAAGGATTCTGTACTTTGGGTGAAATTATGCAATCTGAAGGAAAGAAAAAACAAACAAACGTTTTACAGCAGGCTGATTTTTTTAAAAATGACACTCAACATTTGATATATGAAGAGCTCTTGTTAAGTTCAATGGGTTGGCAGAGTACAGGTAAGACAGTAAAAAAAAAAAAAATCATGACTGTAAAGCTTGCCAGAGGTGTCGCATCAGTGTGGTGCATGTGAGGAGAATGTGTGCCAGGAACTACTTAAGAAATGCAGGGTTCTTCTGACCAGCTCTGCTAGCAGGAGTTAAAATCCTGCATAAAGCTGATGAGTAAGCTCTTGATGACTCACTGTGGCAGATGCAGTCTTTAATTCCAGGAGGGTATAAGGGAAGTGGGTGTGAATCTCTAGTTGAGGGGAGCTAGGGATGTTCCTGCCTCCGTGTCTTGGGGATAAAAGTGTAGGTTTTTAATACAGCCTGAGCTATCAGTAAAGCCATACTTCTGTAAGGGGTAAGCTTGACATTACACATCACACATAGATTTTATGTGAAGCAGGGTTGGAACACCACCTACTCACAGATGGGTATAATTTTGGGGATGTCCTGCATAATTCATGTGTGGCTTTGATACTTATGAGTAATTCAGACATCAAAGCCTCAACTTAGATAACACTTTTATAACACTAAACTTCCTAGAGCCAATAATATGTGGGCTTTCGTTTGAGTTCCTTAAAAAAAAAAAAGCAAACAACAACAAATAAAACCAACTCTACCAATACTTCCTCCTTACCTTCAGATATTTCTCATAAGGTATGCTGATCTGAAGTGCAAGACAGAAAATTATGAATCTTGGGCTACAGAGGCTACAGAAAAAAAAAATCCTTATTGTACTTTTCACTGGGACTACAACTGTAAATTTTAAGGCACTGAGAAGGAGCGAGGCTGTTTCCAGAATGAGCAGCACCAGACAGCAGATAGCAGGCCCCTTGGTTGCTCTGCGGTAAGCTCCTTTTGCTTTGCCAGTGGCGCAAGCCTTCACTTCTCAGCAGCCCAATTTCCTAACAAGCAATTTTATGTTCCCTTCCAAGTTACACATTATGCATGGAAAAAGCTTCCCATTAATAACCATAAAGCTCCTTTATTGTTCTCCTTCAAATCTCCTTAAAACTTCCTTCTGCCACAAAACACTTGTCATTGGCCAGGCCTGTTGCTTTTTATTCTCAACGCTGCTTTCCCCTTATCCTTCCCCCATGTGTCTGGGGTATACACCTGTTGTCTTTCATCATGGGTTAAGATCATAAGCTCTTTGGGCATAGACCATCTCTCTGATTACATGTGTCTACAGTATCCAGCACAATGGGACTGTGATCCCCGAGCGGGGGCCTCTGGGTACTGCCGTGATCAAGTTGATAAAGAATAATGATTTTTGACATGGCGAGTTCTGCAGTTTTTCCCAAGTCATTCTGCAGTTGTTCACACTGATACATCCATTGTGTGTGTGAGAGCAGTGTCCTTAAACCTGATATATAGGGAACATGACTGGGGAGCGCTGAGTCCCTCCTGACGTCCTGGGTCTGGGGGTGGGGGTGCTGGCCTGGTCTTACACGTCAAAATGCATGGACTGACGTGCAGCAACTGTTTCTTCTGTGGGTTTGTGTGGGGCTAGCGGGATGGGACCCTGCTCTGATGCTGCTGAAACCCATCTTTCAAATAGTAATAGTGACCGATGGAGGGGAATGAAGGGCAGGTGGCTCGTGTGCCACTGGCGTGGGGTTTGCCTGTTCCTTGCACACCCCTGGGGATTGAGGACACAGCCTGTCCCTGCTGCGGTTCCCCCATGGACATGGCAACTGGAAGTCTCCATCCCTCCTCTTAAGTGTTAAGTCACGGTGAGGAGTGGAGGGCTTCCGAAAGGCTGGGAGCTGGGCTGCTGGCTTTTGTGGTGGGGAAGGCCAGGAGAGCCTCTCCCTCTGCCGCATGCCCATCCCGCAGGAAGACATGTGGAGAGTCGAGTATTTTTAATTAACCTCCTTGCAAAGCCCTCCTTTTCCCGAGCTGCGTTTCCAGCCTCCACCGGGTGACCTTCCTGGGCCCCGCCACCTCCGAGACGTGCAGCATCATTCCCACCGTGCAGTCTCTCCCCCCAGCTCCCATGATATTATGTTTCTTCCCTTTCTCTCCCTCTCTCCCCCTGCAAAAAAAAAAAAAAAAAAAAAAAAAGAAAAAAGCCTGACTTCAGGTTTTGCATTGAATTCCGGGGGGCTGCGGGAGCCGTCCTCTCCCTCGGTGCAGCCCCTGCATTGTGCCCAGTCCTTGAGCTCTGCTCGAGCAATCCTTCTGGAAAGGCAGGAGACCCTTCTGTCGCTTTGCTAATGAATGCAGCTATATTGGAGAGCGGCAAAACAACAATAACATCAATCATCGGCATCACGAGAAGAAACATAAATCCTCTTCTCTCCCTCCCCCCCCCTCTAATGCCCCCCACCGGCTCTCTCCTGGCGGTTTTAAATAACTTCTGCTTGCGGGAGGAGAACACTTTACTTACGTCTCGGCGCCGTGGGGATGATTTTTCCTCCCTGCCTCCCCCCGATCCTCTTCTCCTTCCCCTTCACCCTGCTCGGAAGGACTTGTGCCCGCAGCGCTTGGGGTTCCCCGCGGCCACAAGGGGCATCCCCCAAAAACTCCCCCCCGAGCCCCGGTGCGGGGGCACAGCGGGGCTGCAGGACCAGGGGGGCTTCAGGATCCCGGGGGAAAGGGGCTTTAGGATCCCGGGGACAGGGGCTTTAGGATCTGGGGGAGAGGGGTTTCAGGATCCCGGGGACAGGGGCTTTAGGATTGCGGGGACAAGGGGAGCAGGAGGGGAGAGGAAAACCGCGCAGCGTGATCCATGACCATGCTTCCCCCCTAAAGAAAAAAATTAAAAATTAAGAAAACCCCCCTCCCAAACTTCCCGGTGACCACGCCGGTTTGACTTCGCACCCCTCTTGGTGCAGGGGCTCAACGGGGGGCTGCAGCCCCCAGGGGATGGATGGAGGGGAGGGGGGCCGGGGGCGGGCGCTGCCGAGGGCACCCCCGGGAGCTGATCCCGCAGCGGGGTGACCCCGGGGCACGTAGCATCCCCCCTCCCCTTCCTCCCCCCAGCTTTCATGATTTCTTCCCGAGCCCCTGCGCTGCCGCAGAGCAGTAAGTGCCCGGCGCCGGGAGCGCGTCTGTATTGCAGCAGGTAGGGCTGAGCGCTAGGACCTCGGAGAATCCTTCCAGCAGCAATCAGGACTACCTTAAACCCAGCCCAATGCCTCTTCCTGCGCCACTCTGCGTGCTGGATGGAGATCCACAGTCAAGAGCTGCAGCTCAGTGCTGGAGTACAACATTTCACAGGGAGCCCTGCAGAAGCAACACCTGTTTCGAGCCAGCCAAGAAAGGCACAAGCACTTGTATGTTGCTGCTTTGCTTGTGGATCGGCAATAACCCTAAACCAGTGGACATCTGCTGAGCCTCCTGAGAATTCTGGATAATAGATTTGGACGTCAAAAGTTTTATATTTTTAATTTTTTTGTGCCTTTTGCCTTTTTTTCCTTTCCATTTTTTTTTTTTTTCGGATTTATCTCAGCCAACAACGTGAGATTTCCCCCCTCCCCCTTTGCAGGATTCATGCTGATGTATGCAGTCTGTTATAGAGTAAAAACAGCGCATGCCTTTCTGGAGTCAGAATCCATAAATCCTGACGTAGCCTGTGCATCTTAAAAAAAAAAAATCCCTATAACGCCTAGGTATTTAAGTTGCTATGGTCATTCTTATCTTAAACCAAATGGAGAAACTACGGATTTTTTTCTTTATTACAGTTGGATGGGCTGAAGACCTTATTGCTTGCTAAGAGCTGGGGATATATGCATTTATATAGATATACACATCTATATGTTTATAAATATGTCAGTGTGTGAGTATAAAGTGGTGGTTTCTTAGACTAACTGGTTTGACCTTGAACCTGTACCAGTCAAAACAGAATATTACTTTTATTTATGCATTTAATGGATTGAAGAAAGAACATTTTCTCTGTAACTGCGCTAGGGAGGGGAGAGGAGTGGAATATACCTAATCTTATATCTCCTGGGTTTGGCACCATCATTATTGTTTATTCTTATTCTCTAAAAGCAGAATCTTCTGATGGCTCCCTTAGGTGAAGTTGGGAACTATTTCGGTGTGCAGGATGCAGTACCCTTTGGGAGTGTGCCCGTTTTGCCGGTGGATAGTCCGGTTTTGTTAAGTGACCACCTGGGTCAGTCTGAGGCAGGTGGGCTACCCAGGGGGCCTGCGGTCACGGACTTGGACCATTTAAAGGGGATCCTCAGGCGGAGGCAGCTATACTGCAGGACTGGATTTCATTTAGAAATCTTCCCCAATGGTACTATCCAGGGAACCAGGCAAGACCACAGCAGATTTGGTAGGTATTATCCTTAACCCTTTAGGGGTCATGCGATGAAATTATGTGCTCCAACTCCGGGCGGGGGGACGGCGGGGGGGAAAGGGGGTGTCAAGCGGGAAGAGAGGGGGTTTGCGACGGGGTCTGAGCAGCCGAGGGGGAAAAAATGGATGGGGCCGGGGCCGGGGCCGTAGCCAGGCGGCACCGCCGCAGCGGAGCAGGAGCCCTCGCCAAAGTCGCCGGGCGCTCGGTAGCGGTGGTCGGGGGGCTCCGGGGTTCGCTTCGGGGCCGGGAGGGGGGGGTGGTGGCGGTGGTGGTGGTGTGGGGGGATTTTTTTTTTTTTTTTTTTTTTTGCTCAGGAAGCAGCAGAAATTTTCTACGGAACGCTTGCATTTGGCGAGTTTAAAGGGGTTTTTAATCATTAACCACGCCGATTTCAAACGCCCCGAGTTTCCTGAAGGGAGTGGCTGTCGCCCTGTACGCAAATGAACGAGGGCTTTCCTTTCGGTTTCTCTCCCCATCACCACCTGCCCCGGTGGCAGATCCGGCCCCTGCCCGGGCTCCCTGCGAGCAGCCCCCGGCGGCGGGCGGCCACCGGCCGGCCTCGGGGCTCGCAGCCCCGCCGCAAAACGCTCCCTGCCCGCTGCGAGCCGCCGGGGGACCGGGCAGGGTGGCTTTTTCTATTTCTGTGACTCAGCAGCCGGGGTTGGAGGGCTCCCGGCTCCGCGCCGCTTCATTCCCGCAGCCTGGCTGCTCGGGAGCGCACGGGCACGCACCCACGGGCACGCACCCGCGAGTCCGGGGGGGGACTCCCCCACCCAGCCCCGGCAGCTTGCAAGTTCCCTAAAGCAGCCCGCAGGAGCCGATTCTTTTTTTGGGGTTTTAAGGAGGGGTGAGGCGAATGCACCAGGTTAGCTAAGCCGCGCTCCCAGCTGTTGGAAGGAGTTAACTTGGGAGCGAAGCAACCTGACAGCGCTTACACTCGGTCGTAAAAACAAAGTCCCGTGGTGCTTTTTATTTTTATTTATTTATTTCCCCCCCCCCCCCCCTCCTTCGCCTTTTAATGCCAGATGTTGAACCCTATCTAAACCGTGTTTTATTGCTCGGTGAAGCTGTTTAGATAATGCCGGTGTTGCAGGGGGATGATCGCGAAAGGGCGCAGAAAGGAAGAGGCGTGGGGGGGGGGGGGGGGGGGAAGGGAAAGACAGGGAAGGGGAGAGGAGAGGAGAGGGCTGGGGCTCGCATGGTGGCAGGTTCGTCCTCCATCCCCCGCTCCCTGCCACCCTCAGGTCGGCTCCAGGCTCTGCCTCCCTCCCCCGGGCGTGCTGGGGGGAGCGGAGGGCACAGAAAGTGCGGAAAGTGCCGGGCGGAAGGGAAAAGGCGGTGGCGTAGCGTGGGGACCGGAGCGATTCGGCATCAAGGCTTATTATTTTATTTATTTTATTATTATTGTATTTTTTTTTTCCGAGACGCTGCGAATAGCCGCAGGCACAGGTTTCCCCCTGCTCGCTGCGGGCTCGGAGCAGGCTCTGGGGAAGGGGGGGTCCGGGGGCTGCTGCGGGGGGGTCCGGGGGTGTGGGGGGGCCGCCGGCAGCAGGTGTAGGGCGGCGAGCACCGGCAGCGGGGGCTGCTTGGGGCCGGCACCCCCGGGGCCCCGCCGCCGTCCCCTGTCCCCCCCCCTCGGGAGGAGGCCGCCAGCTGCTGCCCCCCTCCGCAGTGACCGCGTTATTCGAGGCGTCCGTGGTTAAAAATGGCTCGCCAGCCGCAGTTGTAGGGAGCTGAGGATGCCGAGGGGCAGCTCCCTCAGCCCTGCAGCGCTTGGGCTTTAAATAGATTTCTTTTTCCCCAATCCTTTTACCCCCCACCCCCAAATCCCCTCATATGGGAGCACCCCGGCGCTAACTCCTCGCCCAGGGGGATGCTCGCCGAAGCCGTGGGATGCGACGGGGCTCCGGAGCTTCTTCGGGAGCGGGGAGGGCTTTTTGTAGCGTTGTGTTTGTCGGGAGGTCACCGGTTAGCAGCTGCTATTTGGGTTTCGGTGATGGCAAAGCCTCGCGATTCCCCTGGGAAGCTCCCGCATCCATCCCAACGCCGGAGCTGCCCGGGGGAGAGGGAGACAACTTGGTCGCCTCCGAGCTTGCGAGGGGAAACCTGCGGGGGGGGGGAAGAGGCTAGAGGGAAGTTTTCCTCCGGGAAAATAAGGAGGACAAAGAGAAGCCCGGGGGGGCTGCAAGGAAACTCTGCTCGGGGCTCTGCCCGGTGGGAATCCCCCTCCCCGCACACACACGCACACACCTCTGGAGAGACATCAGATAAGAGTAATTCTTTTGTGATGCTATGTTGGATGCGTGCCGATTGCATACAATAAACCGAGCCATATTGTGTGTCTATACTCGCCCGGCTCTGGGAGCCCTGGCATTTCGCAATTCCTGCAGCAGCAGCAAGATGTCCATCTCGGAGGGAAAAGCTCCCCGGGGGAGCGCAGCCTGGTGTCCCCCCCCCCCCGCCCCTCCATGGAAAGCGGTCGTAGGTGATCAAAGCCTTATCTCTGCTAGGTGACAAAAGAAAATTCTATTTATTTATTTATTTATTTATTTGATGCAGTCTCCTTTCGTCTAAGGGCATTTGCCACACAGTGGAGTCATTGTAAATTCAGGAACTCTGTAACAGCGGAGAGGCGTGCCTCTGTGCGTCAGCACAAGTACTGCATGCACAGCATTAAAAAAAAAAATAGGAGCATGCAGGGAGGAGAAAAAAAAAAAAAAAGAGCTTGTCAGCAGGTGACCTCCGCTCCCCGGGACCTGCTGCTGCAAGGACCCGATGCGTTCATCAGCTGCAGGAGCCGAGCAGCCGCCCGTCCTCCTGCCTCCCCCATTGCCCTGCATGGCTCTGGGGGGGCTTCAGCCCCCCTTCTGCCCCCCAGTCCACTGCTGGATATGGGAGGAGGGGCTGCTTCTGCCCCCCAACACCCCCAAGCTTTTAGGCTGTTGGGAGATACGAGGGGCAGGTTGTAGGGAGGCAGTTTTTTGGGGTGGGAGAGAAGTGCCCTTCACTCAGCCTCTGGTGGGGGTGCAGTGGCAGCAGTAAGCAGAGGCTGTGGTGCCCCCTAAAAAGGGGTGCGCTGGGGTTGGGGGCTCACTGTGACAGCCTAAATGTGAAACAGGGCCCTGCTGCCCCTGGGGGAGCTGTGACCCTCTGTGTGCAGCCTGGCCTCCCCATGGACATCCCGTGTGGCAGTGGTGACAGCAGTGATAGGCAGGAGGAATCACAGCTGGGGGCTCTGCTCCAGCTGAGCACCCAAATTGGGATCTGGGGGGGCCAGGGAAACCCCAACTCTGCTCCCAGCTTCACTCGGTATCACCCTGGCCCCATTTGTATTTTGCTGGACTGAGGGCAGCACGGCCCTGCCTCTGCGGCCTCCCTTCCCTGCGCTGGGCACCTTGCTGCTGCCTCTGAGAACCCTGCAGAGGCTGGCAGAGGTCCTTGCTTGCCGTACTCCTTGTCATAACTGGGGCTTGGGATGCTGAGTGGAAGCTACGCTGCTTCAATCCGGCAGCACAAAAAGGGCCTATATATAGCAAGAGACAAAAATGTGCAAAGGGCGGAACAAACCACAAAGGTCCATCGTTGGGAAGATGCTCATTGCTTAGAGCTGAGGCAAATGTGTCCTGTAGCTCTGTGTGATGCCAGAGCTCAGTGGGACAAAAGTGACAATTTCATGTGCTGTAAGTGACCCGTGGCAGGACTGGCCCTACATGGTCAGAGGGTGGTGTCCCGCTGGTGTCCAGCCAGGTCCTGAGCTGGGGCATGCAGCAGAAGAGGCTGATGGGGATATGCAAGGAATAATTTTCCCTCAAACTTTCTTCCTAACCTCTTTGTGGAGCAGCGGGTCTTTGCCTTTAAGTGGTTTCATTAAAGAAATTGTCCAGTGCCTGACAAGACAGTACTCAGGATCCATGTACTGAGATGCATTTCCTCCCTCTTTCTCTTTTCTCCCACATTTTTAGCTATAAATAGGGACCTAGCTTTTAAAGTTTGGGGCTGTCCTGATTTTCATCTGGTCCAGCCTCATTTTGAAAGGTATATCTATTTTAATATCTGGTTCAGATCCCATGCACTGTCACTGTATTACAGAAATGATAAAGCGAAAAAATTCACAGGAGTGCTGGGCCAAATCATGCAATCCTTAAACTGTCAAAACTTTTGCATGACTGCATGGTTGTCCTCAGATATTCTCATGAAGACTTAGCAGCACGGCATGTAAAACTTGCTGTGAATAGTCTGACGAATGTTTTAAATGAACAAGTCCCTATTCTGATCTCAAATGTGTGGATGCTCTTTGCCAAGGACCTTAAATTTGTCTTGTGCACTTACAATGGGATGTGACAGTGCTTTTTTTGTTCTTTTGACACACTAAGCAGCATGCACACAAATATTTGAAACAAGGACAGCAATTAAAGTCTACATTGATATTGATGTGAAAGATGCCAGACTCACTGACTTAGCTGCAGTGTGGTATAATACACACTTCACATAAGACTTAACTTCAGTTAAAATTGCTTGGTAATATGTATCAAGTAATATGATAGTTTGGTAAAAGCTTTACAGAAAAGGCCTTAGTAAGAAATCTGGATGTATTGCATGTCCGGATATAATGGGAATGATTAAATTGTTTCAATGGATCGATTGTATCTGAGATACTACACATACCAGATAAACAGCACACTGCCACTTTTTATTACTTCAAAAAAAAATCCATAATTACTAGATATTTCCTCCCTGTATTTTAGGATTAGTGCATATGTAGAGAATAATTTAAGATGCCCAGGCCTTAAAACAGGGTTATCAAAACAATAAGACTATGGTGTTTGTAGTACTGAATAATATATAAGGTAATGATCAATAGTCCCTTACAGGGAATACATTTCATCTTTACATTAGCTTGGCTATAAATTTTCCCTATTGGCTTCAACTTGTGCTTTGTTAGATTTATGTGATCCATGCCTGTTATTGATTACTGCCCAACTATTTTGTGGGAGATGCCAAATTAATTGTTCAAAAAATCCATGAAAGTGCTTTTTTATTGGCCATGTGAGGCTCAACACATACTATACTGTTATTTTATTGTTTCATGCAAATACAATTCCCAATAAGCTTTTAAAATAGCTACGTGGTGTGGTTAGACATGAACATTCACAAAATATATGGAAAATGCTACTCTGTGCCTTATTTTGTGGCACAGAAAGTAGCATTGTGCAGTAGTGTGCTTCTGAATATTGCTGGATAACTCCTGCGAGATCTCTACATGAAAACTCCAGAATAGGAAGCAATTTCCACATGTTCCACAAGAAATCTAGCTTTTTGTGAGGTTTGGCTGGTAGCATCCTCACCGAGAAGGCAAGCAGCTTTCAGGGAAGGCTGCCAACAAAACCCCAGACCTCAGAAGCAGAGGAGCTGGTGTTTGAGTTGGTGCTCACTCCACTGTGCACAGGGATGCTCAACCTGGGAGCTTTGCAGGAGTGCTTCCCTGCAAAATATTCTAACCTGCAGAAAGCTTGCTATTGAGTGTAAAGGAAGATGTAATCAATTGTGTGCTATCAATTAGCTCTAGAATATTTTAAGTTTCAATTTAGAGATAAGTAAAAAAGTAATATAGTGGATGTTTAATATCTAGACAAATCAGTGTGAGCCTCTGAACTGTATTACAGATTTCCATTTCTCAAGCCTCTGGAAGATGACAATGTGAGTAAATCTTTCCATGTATTCCTGATTCATTGATGCCCAGAAAGTAGATATTTTGGTTCCATGTGTAACTTTATTTTCATCTCACAATACTGGTTCAAGCGTGTTCTTTTTTTTTTTTTTCTTCCTTTTTTTTTTCTAAGTTACTTTGCAAGACAGATTTCATAGGTTCTTTAATAATAGTAATTTTGGTTATCTGAAAACGTGACTTTTTTCTCTTTGAATGCATGAGTGTTGTACAAATTGGAATACTGACAAGTGCAATATGGCTGAGCTTCAGGTTTGTTTAGAAACGGTGAGAAAAATTGAGAATAATCTTTAATTTGATACCTTAATGCTGTCTGCAGTGCATCACTCTAGCAGAGACTTAAAGGACCTAACCATTCAAAGATCGTGTTTTAAGGTGTGTTCATTTGTTCCTCATCTTCCTCC
This sequence comes from Anas acuta, assembly GCF_963932015.1. NCBI lineage: Eukaryota > Metazoa > Chordata > Aves > Anseriformes > Anatidae > Anas > Anas acuta. The sequence goes on from NC_088979.1 coordinate 19,417,893, forward strand.
AAACAACTCTGAAAATGGAAAGCACACCTCTGACACCAGCTGTTTGCCACTCAGGGATCAGTCACATCTGGGAAAGATCTTCCAGTGCAAACAACATCTACACTGTTTGCTTTTTCCTGTATTTTCTAGGTATACTGGAGTTTATCAGTATAGCAGTGGGCCTGGTCAGCATTCGAGGAGTAGACAGTGGACTCTACCTTGGAATGAATGAGAAAGGGGAGCTCTACGGCTCGGTAAGTCCTTGGTTGTGCTGGGCAGTTTAAATGCTTATGTTTCTTGGTAAAAATACTTGGTAGCTCCTGCAAGGCTCTGTTGTGTACAAGCACAGCTTCTGCTTGAGATATCTTGCAGTTTAATGAGAAACAAGACTCTGCAGGTGGTGTGCAAGTGAGGGAGAGGAAAAGGTGACAAAATCTGGAAGGCGTGATAATGTGGGCAGATGACAACGTAGGTATGAACAGTGGAGACTGCTGGCCACTGCAGACTGAAGGATGTACTATAGGATTTGCAAAACTGTTGTTTCAGTCAAGGCTTAAATGAGACAAAGTTGTTGCTTTTTGTGTGTAGGCAGAGATCGTGCTAGGAATTGACAAAAGCAAGTCGAGGGGGAGGCACAGGGTGGCATGTGTGGATGAGAAAATGAGAAATAAGAGTGGGTAAAAGTTATAAAGAGTAAAGGAATGAGGGCAAGAGGCTTGGTGGTCTTGTTCTGAAAGTTCAGCTGGTGTTCCCTGCAGGGTGGTAGCAGGAATGAGTATCTGGCTTGGGAAGGAGTAAAACTTGGTGTTTCTTGGAGTTAGAATGGCCACTGAGCCTACCTGGAGCTATTGGGTGATAATCCTTGGCAGCATGGGCTGTTTTGCTGCAGAGGAGTTTGTGTGTGTTTGTGTACACATGTGCATGTGTGTGAAATGTCTGTTCCTTGGAGCGATTCAGACATCTGGCATACACAGGGGCTCACATGTGGGGTAGATCACAGGCAGGAGGCAGCTGAAGTTGAGTAGGTAACTCCTCAAAGAGTAGAAAGCAACCATTTCTAGAAGTCAAGTGTCAAGCTCCACAACTGATGAGGAGTAGAGGAGCAGTTGTATCAGGGGAAGAGGGTGTCAGGTCTGGAGGGAAGGCGAATGTGTGAAGCAGAAGGAGGCTGTGTATGCACAGGGGTTCTTCAGATCCATCAAGGAGAGGATGGTCAAACGGCCATTGGGCAAGGCCTGATGGCATAAACATTGCATGGAGAGACACTCAGAAAGGAGTTAAATAATAGTGTGGCCTTGGGTGTAGCTGAAGACCCCTGTGCCACAGGAGGGTAATGGTAACTGGGAAAAGGGCGAACTGAATGGGACAATGGTGAGAGTGGGAGGAACATGAGATGAGGAGATGGTGATGAGCAGATGGATGGAAACAGGAATGAGAGTGCAGCTTCCCGATATACAATGCACAGAGGAGTGTGAGGAAGAAAGACCATGAAGGTCCAGCAGAAGTGTTTTCACAAGAGTATCCAGGTTGATTGATCCCTTTCTGGTAATACCTTGTGTGAGAGATGGGAGGTGACTATCTTCTGAGCAAAGAGTAAGTCAGAGGAGGAAGCCACTCCATATCACGACAATGTATGTGGGAGGCAGAAAAAGAGGTGGTAGAATGAGGGGCAAGTTTGGGATGGAGAGCATGTGGACAAGGAGGAAAAGGAGACATGCAGACATGGTGGGAACCAGCGAGTGGAAAAGGCAAAAGGAAAAGGATTTGTAATAAATGGCAGTATGGGAGAGGAAAAGGTTGCAAGCACTGAAGGGAGGAGAGAAAAGGAATGGATGAAAAGACAGATGTAAACACATTGCTGGGGAAGAGTGAATAAGTTGGTATAAATCACAGGTCCTGTGCAGCTCATCCATGGCATAAAGGAGTAGGCAAGTCGTGAGTGCTTGCATGGTTCAGGTAGGCAGCAGAAAGGCGGAAGAGCAACAGTAATATGAACCAGTAAATGTTGAAAATCAATGATAAGAGTAATTATTTAAGCAGATAAACTTAGTCAGTGAATCATGTAAGTTACTCTACACTTCAGATATCCAGAAAAAGAAGGAAATTTGGAAATGACTCAGGTTATTGATAGAGTTTAAATGCATAGACTTTGGAAAGCAAACATTACATTGCTTTTCAGTGTAATTCATGTTTCGTGTTTGCAGTATGTTTGACTGCTGGAGTGAATTACTCAAAACTTTTTTTTTTCTTTTCTCCTTAAGGACTATGCACAAGAAATTCTTTGTAAATTACTAAGCTCATTGTGTTAATGAAATAGTTGTTCCATGAACAGCAGTGTTCATGGAGCCTGCTTTCCGCAGTGTTTGGGTCTCACAGTCCCAAACATGAGTCTCCTTTATCTTTTCTCCCTGCACTAACACAAATTCTCAAGCCTTTTGTGTGTCTTGCACTTAGAAAGAGATGGTGTCAGCTGTCCATGCTCACTGGATGGTCGGTTTGAAAAGATTGCATAGCTCACCACTCCCAGGTGGGACGTGCAAATGATTTCTCTTCTTTACCCAGTCCCTGATTAGTTGCAAAACTGATAGGGACTTAATTTTCTTGGAGATCTTTGCCTCTTAATTGAAACTGGTTGAAAAAGCTGAGGAAGGACTGACAGGCAGGCAGACGGATGGACAGTGTAATTGGATAACCTCTTTTCCCTAATAAATGAGGCTAAAAATATGAAGCCATTTATAAAGGAGAACTGGCAATCTATAGGGCCAGAATGCAAAGTTCAGGTTAAAATCTGATGGATGATATGGCTCATTGTCAGCCTCCAGAGATGGCACATGCTGAAGAGTGATGGTAATTGAATTACATTACTTCCAATGAAATATAACCTCTAATGGCTACTCAGTGTGATGATGCTTTAAAGCCTTGTCAACACTAGCAATCCTAGTGCCTATATTTCAGCAACTGTCAGCTCTGGTAGAAACACTGAGATAAGCAGGCCTCTGAGCAGTTTTTCGTGTAGAAATGGCTGGACATTTTTAAGTGACAGCATTTTGCTTTTGGTTTTGGTCAAAAAAAAAAGGTTGGGGGGGGCAATTAACTGAAAATGAAGTTCTCTGGCGGGAATTAAATGCCGCAGTTTGAGCCAGAAGCAAGTAACGTCCAAGACAGGACTTGCTTTCCTGTGGTAGAGAAGATCAGTTCTGCTGATATGAGCCTCTGATATGTGAGACTGTGGTTCAAAGTTTTCACCCAGATTATTCCGGGGGGTCACCCAAGCTGGACTGCTCTGTAGTACCAGCAAGTTCTCCATGTGCTGCCTGTGCCGGGTGGTGGGTGCTTTTCTCTTGTTTTTTTTTTTTCACCAAAGGCCACGAATAGCATCAGGTTTGTCATGGAGCAGGCACAGCTGTGAGGCTGTGAACGTGTTTTGTAAGGTGGGAAAACTGTTTCCCTCATACAACTGAATAGCAAGATAAGAAATTCCTGGTCTTGCTCTACATCAGCATTGTGGATCTACACAGGTGTGTTTCTGCAGGGATTCAGCACCACTGAACTTGGTAGTGCTGGAATAGGTGCCCTGTGTCTGTGGCAGTATTGAATTTATATTCAGATTTCCTTTTTAAAAAGAATGTATATATATATATCAGGTGTGAATCAAATTAGCTCCCTGAAAGACATGTCCTTCTATATATGTGTTTGAAACATTTGGCACAGGAGGATTTTTCCCAGCATATTTGTGGTGCCGCTAGAGATGGGACATATGGTGAAGCAGAGCAGCCAGGATGGGTGATTGCTGCCAATTTTCATGAAAGGCAACAGTAAAGGCAGCTTCAGCATATCTTGATCCAGACATGATGCTCTTGTCTTTCTGAAAGTGCTGCTTTCCCCGTAAATCTGAATTAGCTACGCAACGAATGCTCTTCCCAACTTGCCACCTTTACAGGGGGCACTTCTCTTGCATCTTCTGTTTCAAAAAAGTTCACTGACTGTTGTGCTGCTCTCAGGACCATGCACACAGGGTGCCTGTTCCCAAGGTCCTCCCCACCCCACGGACTGAGCTAGGCAAAGCTGAAGGTACATGTGTGTGGTACAATGAGGAAGCTGGTGGTGGCTATGTAGTGATGACTTGGAACTGGTTAGTGACAGCAGCTTTCCCTTCTCTGTCTAGCTCTTTTCCTGCTCTCCATTTACCTTGCCTTCCCCTTGCAGCCTGCAGTCATGACTCATCATGTTTCACAACAGCTTCCATGTTCCTCATTGGAGAGCAGGAAAAATCCAAACTTCAGATAGGATCCAGAGGGTGTTAAGATGAGACATGAAGACCTTTTTCCTTCCTGAGCATCAAAAAGGTCTTGCCAAGGTCTCTGGCAAGAGTGTCAACAAATGTGTTGTAGTTGTGCTCCTTGGTGCCGTGTGGTGAGGATCTTCCTGCTCAGACCCATGATGTTTGTGTCTTCATGGGCTGTCCCCAAGCTCACACTGCCTCACACCTCTTCCCCTGCGAGTTGGTGCCCCCATGACAGGCAGTGATGAGCACCCATGGCATGGGGTGCCCATCATTCCCACACCAGACTGTCCTCTCCTGGCAGGACCATGGGACACCCTCACCCCCAATGTCTTCTTCTCTCTCCTGGGCTCTCCTGCAGTAGAAAACCGTGCTGCATCTCACTGCTGGCATCCATGCCCCATCCGTCCCCTGTGGTCACAGAGCTGCCCCTCTCCTTTTCTCCACAAATACTGGTGTCTCCATTGCTCCACGTGTCCTTGGAAAGTGGCAAGAGGCAGCGCAGGCTGGATGGTCCAGAGAAGTGGGAATGGGAAGATCTGGAGCAGCTAGTTACATGTAGGGCAGCTGTGCAATGGGGAGGAGGAAGAAAGAAAGAAGGAAGTGAGATTGTTAGAGAGGGCTGGGAGCATTTGGGAGGAGAGGGAAGGGTAGAGAGAGACTTCAAGCAACTGGGACAGAGCTGAGGAGCCCACATTTGGGGCTGGGGAGTGAGGTCTCAGATTCAGCCTTACAGGTTGCATGTGGCACAGTGAGACTTAGGACTGCTTATACCAGGGTAACGCATTGCTGTCCTTCAGAACTGAAATCTTGTTTGTCCTGATGTTTTCAGGACACTGAACCTGCCTTTTGCTCCTAAAACTATTAGGAAGAAGGTGGAGGAGGGGAGAGAGAGTGCTGTCCTTGAAGAAACATGTTTTCCTAGTAAGTGTGCAGGGAGGTGACGATACGCCTCTTTATTGTCCCAGCAGCTGCACCTGCAGGGCTTTGTGCCCTTGTTTGGGTCCCTACAGAGCTGGAAGGACTCTGCAGCTACAGAGATGGGCGAGCAGAAGCTTTTGAGGAAAAAGGGACACATTTTTGTAGTTTACTGAAAATGACTTGGTGTAGGTGTTGCTGCACTCTAAAAATACCTTTTATGTTCCCATGCAAACAAGGGAAGGGAATTGTTCAGCCCTTCAAATGACAGGGCAAGGTGCACGGAAACAACACGAAGAAATAAACAAGTTGCAGGTGCATGTTGGGAGCAGCTGTACGTGGTCAGTGCAGGTATCTAAGAATAAGATAGATAATAAAATTACTTTGCAGAGTCGTTCACACTTTCCTGTTAATGTTAAACACCTCTCACCTAAAGGGATTCCATAGACTTCCGATTTATTTATTTATTCTTTTTATAACCTGGATTATCTGCCCATCAGAGTGCATGCAGGCACCTGGGCCTGAAGTGAGCCTGGGAGGGAGAATAAAATGCAGGTTCCCTGAGTGAAGGCGCAGACTTCCAGGTTAAGAGTGGACAAAGCCCAGCAGGGATAATTGCTCCGACAATCTCTTGAACACCCTTCTGTCTGTGTGTAAAATAAAGTGCCTTCTGCTGTGTGATACAGATATTGGAGGCAAAGGGCAGCTCCTGGGACAGCAGAACTGAGCAGAATTGCTCAGGGAGACATAGCAGCCCGTGATGAGATACCTGGTGGTGTTGGTTAGCAGCAACAGTGACTTGCGTTTTCCTGAGTACATCTGCTTTAAGCAGGAGAGTTGTTAGAAGAAGGTCTATACATGATCTGAAAGGGGAGACTTTGAGATTTGAAGAGGATGGGTTCGTAAAGGTGTTTATGGGCCTGGATGGGAAGGAAACTCTAAACTTGCCAAAAATTCTGCAGAAACAGTGTCCCAGCAAGGATAAAGCCGCAGGGAGGGATCTGTGGTCTAATAGGGCTTGAGCAGAGGGTCTGCAAGGAATAGAAGAAAGGTGAGCTGCAGAAAAACTTGGAGAAAGGCTTGGAGAGAGGCTCAGGGACAGAAACTGCTGCGATGAAGCTGAGTGAAGTTGAAATAGTGTTAGGCAAAAAGTTTTTAAGCTATATAAATGAAATGGGAACAGGAGCCTTTACGAACCCTGTATATAACACATATATATGTATATAATACATAATGTATAACATATAGAGTATCTAATATAACAATAATACGCAGCCTGTGTGCTCAGGGTGAAGTGCAGAAGCAATCTAGGCTGGCTGCTGCCATGCAATGCAGTGCTTGGGCTAGCAAATGTCTCTGATAGATGCCTTGGGTTGGTAACACAGGGCTGGAGGATTCACTGTTGCTTGATGATCCAACAAAGTGGGGGCAGCAGACACCACTGCTGAAAGAAGAGACTTTTTCCCCCTGAACTACTCCTTCCCTCCCTTTTGCTGGAGTGAACCTTTCTGTTGCCACGTGGTGAATTGAAGCAGGGAATTGGAAATCAGGCTGGCCATGCAGGAGGGTTGTGTTCAGCCTCAGTGGCTCCCCGTCCCATTCACTGTATGGCCATATGACCTGGTACAAAGGTGGGAGCAAAGCTGGCCAAGGGAAGGGTTGCTTCTTCCAGGGGCAATGCAGGTAACTACCAGCCTTGAGTGTATGTGCACCTCTGCCTGGTTTATATTTGGCAAGGGCAGGACCTAGGAAGCTGCAGGGCTCTTAATTTGGCCCAGGTTGTGTGCAGGATATGGGAGGACACAGCTGAATGAAAGAAGAGAGGAGGGCCTGTGAGATGGGTCTACTGAAGCTGGATACATAGCTTCAGGCAAGTTACCTTTATTTTTTTATTTTGATTTTTATTTTTTTCATGGGAATTTTTTCTTCTAGAAATAGGAAATACAGTTGCTCTAATCTGCAAGGCTGTGTTAAGTTATGACCCAGCAGAAGAGAGAATTTGCTACAGTGGGTTAAATGGGGGTTGTTCGAAGACTTGTGTGATAGATGACGAAAGAACTGAAAGGAAGACAGCAGTGGGGAGTGTTGAAAGGTATTAGGCTGGAGTGAAGCTATTACTGGAGTTTTTATGGGTTGGTCCTTGGGCTGGTTTTATGCCCTGTTTTTATTAGGGACATTAAACATCTCGTCATAAAAAAGTAGTTGTGTGTTATTGAAATTTGCAGATGTTGCAAAGTTGGGCTGTATTTTCAGCCCAGAAATCTGGCTCATGGAAGGGACTCTGTGACCTGAAGTGCACAAAATGTGAGCTCACACACTTGGGGCTCAGGGAGAGCTGTCAGTGCTTCTGGTAACAACTGGTCTAAATGCAAAGTGGGGTTTTGGTCACTTGTGTTAAGGAAGATGAATTGAAACTGGAACAGGTGCAAAAGGGGGATGAAAATGCTATTAAGTGGTAGAGTCTAAAGATCTTGGCTTATTTAGCCTGCAGAATGAAAACTGAGAGGATACACTCTTGGTCTCTGTAAATATGTTGAGGTTTCATGCCAAAGAGAGAAAAAAAGTCCTTGAAATAAAGGACAAGGATGAATTGGTTTGAATGGGTCATAATAAAAGCCTAGGCTGGATAATGAGGGAGTTTCAGTTCAGGAGGAAGTGAGAGTTTGAGCTAGCAAAGAACGTTTGCAGGGAGGTGGGAGGGGAAGCCTCAGCTTGCTCCATACACTGTATGGTAGGGAACAGGCTTGTTTCTGTGGATTCATTGGAGTTGTAGGTCTGAGGAAAGCCCTGAAAATTGAGTTACTTAGGAAAAATTTGTCTACAACCTCCTCTCCTTCACCTTTGCAGATAGCATCCCTGAATTTGGATGGGCAGGCTTGCTGAAAACTGGGTACTGTTAAATGGTGACCCTCAGAGGTACCAGCATTAGGGATGAAAGCAGAAACTGCAACCCAGCCAGTAAAACGATAGCAAGGTGTGAAGGACCCCATGGGAAGAAAGGTCTTTTGAAATGTGAGTACTGGTGTAGGAAAACCCAATAGGTGAATCCATACACCTAACACAGGGAATCTGGGAAAGCTGTGTGTGAAACTGCAGCTACTGTGGTTTTATTAGAGTAAGACTGGAGTCTGTTTTTTAAATCAGACTTTTACAGATTCTAACACCTGTCACCAGAGAGGGACACCTGCTAATAGTGCCCTGTGGGATAGGTGCTAGACTTTTCCTCTGGTCTTTGATTTTCCTCAGAGGACTTCATAGCAGGTGCTTGCCAGGTCTGAGGTTAGTTTTGTGAGAGAGAAAACCCTCAGTGATCTCCTTACCTTGATCTCTGTAGTTCCATGCTGGACTTGGATTATTGCTACATGCCTGGGGCAGGAGAGTGTTAGAATATCTCCGGCGTATTTATATATAAATAAATAGAATTTGTTGGACACTATTTGTATGTATAGTTAAGCTTTGATAAAGCAAGATCTTACCTGAACCTTAATTTAATGATTTTATTTCCCCTAATTAAAGTTGTATAGAATTTTGTATTCTTAAGAAATGGGAGATTAGAGGTGCTGCTTGAGGAGACAGCCAAGGTGATCCACCACCAGGCTGCAGAAAGATGCTTCCAGGAAGGACAGCCCAGGTTCCCAGCCTCTGCTGCACACTTCTGTGTTCCTCCTTGCTCAACACCAGTGCTAGCCAGACTTGTCAGGAGAATAATTCAGGGACCTACAGCCACAGAGGAAGGCTTGCCTTTTTTCGCAGGGTTGTTTCTCTGCTGTTTTAGCTCCCTGAACTGGCTTGTTGCCTGTTTGGGCAGGTCGCTGGGGGGGAATTGCTGCAGAGCTGGGTTGAAGAGGGTTTGGGTGCCATGCTGTCAGCACTGGACAGTCTTAGAGTGGAAGAACAACACCATAAACCTGAACACCATAAACCTGAATCCTACCCAGCCAGCAAGCACTGGGCTTGTTCAGCTTGTATTTCTTCAGATTTGCTTCTCTGCAGTTGTATAGCACCACAGTCGCCCTGAACGTTTTTGGAGCCAGCCTTGTTAGCGATACGGGAGTGTGAAAAGGTTCTGTGCATTGAGTTGATCTGAGAATAGCATGTTGAAGTGACACACTAAAAGAGCATCATCAGCAGTGACATACTGAGATGTGCTTGGGGATTATTCGCTGCATCAGATAAAGATCTGATGTGCTCTGTTTCTGACTCAGGAGCCAGTGGGATGTGAACGTGGCACTCTTTTCCACTTCACCATTCATCATTTTCAAAGGCAGAGTAGAAAATGTTTGCCCTGCGGGGACTTCATTAGGGATTTTGTCTAGGTTGGGATTGGCTTTGCAGTTTGAATGTGCTTGGGCTGATCTGCCGATGTGCAGCAATGAAGTTCATTTGTGTCACGTTCAGAAAGGCTAAGAAATAAAGCTCGTTACAGTGCAAATCCATTTTTTTTTCCCTTTTATAAAGTACTTTGGCTTCTTTTTCATTCCTTTTGTAATGGCAGACTTCTGCTGTTACTTTTGATCTGAAGATGAGGTTTTAAATCCGTGCTCCATGACCGCTGCTGAGGAAAAACTTGGCTTCTGTTGTGGATGCCACATGCTTCTGAGGTCTGGCCCAGGCTGGGCATCTTTCATCTGCTCAACTTTACACTTCAACACAATTACGAAGGCACTGTAATTGTGACTCAGGAGAAATTTTGACTTGATTCTATTACAGTTGAAATGACACTGACTTTAATGGGAGCAGGATTGGACTGGTTCCTGTAAAACCACCTATTAATTTTATGGTTATGTCAGCAGACCCCAATCAAGATAAGAGCCCTACTGTATTCATCATTTTAAAAACCTAGATCTAGACAGGGTTCCTACCAGTAACTCTGCAATCTAAAGATAGACTTTTAACATATAAACATTTATAGCCCTTGAATACCTAGGCAGATTTTTGGCCTGCTGATGCCTTCATTAGGACAGCATCTAATGTATAATCTGGACTCAGAACAGGCAGCTTAGTTGGGGAAATTTGAGGAAAGCCCTTTGGGTTGCTTTAGAATATACAGACATGGGAAAACAATATTCTGAGCTTTAAACAAAATCATATATATTTTTTTTATTTATTTTTTTCCCATCTCACTTTACAAACTAAATTCTTTGGAAGCTCCATGTACTGGAACCCTGTAGACCAACTGTGTGGTCTTTGACCTCTTTATTCACCAATTCTCCTGAAGTTGGTACTATATATCTATTTTGTTTTCGGGCAGATTGACAACTTCTTTCATCAAAGCTGAAATTAACTGCATGGCTTAAGTCTGACCTATTAGAAGACAGGTTTCACTGACGTGTGTGTGTGGGGGGAACAGGGCAGGTGGCTGAAGAGCCACTTGACTTGCCTAAGCATTTGCTGAAGTCCAGGTCAGCTGTGTCACTGGCAACCTAAATCAGGGCATAACAGCACCAAAGATATGTGGAAATACCTGGCAATGTTTTTTTTTGTCCTACTCAGAAAGTGAAACACTAAAACTTGTGTATCTGGACGCTTGACTTTATTGCCTCTGAGAAAGGGAATGGGAGAAGTGTCCAAAGAGGCATCTTTGGAGAGGGAGCTTATGAGAACTGCTGTCTAAAGGGGCAAATATGACATGCTTTCTTCAGCAGCTGCTCTTTGAAATGCTGGCCTTCCCTTGTGTCCAAAAAAGGTGGGATATTAAAAGGCCTCATTTTAAAACAACTTCAACTGAATATGCAATTAAATCCACTGGGTGAAGTCTCAGAGTAGCAGCCCTCTGCAGTGCTGCCCACTGAAGAACTGCAGCTTTTAAAGCCTAATTGGCAAATTTATTGTTTTCCAAGACCCCAGTGATGCATGGCACTTCAGAGAGGAGGACTGGATCTTTCCAAAATGCAGTAGCCTGAGATGCTTTGTTGGTTTGATGACATTTAAAGTGTATCCAGATTAACCCCCTTCCAGAATGACACTGTGGTCAGTGATGTCTCTGTCCTCTGAACTAGCACCTAGCTGAGAGCTTTATATAAAAGCAGTAACAAAATCTGGAGACAGGCTTTTGTTCATCAGCCCTTGACCAAATTGTCTTTCTAAAAGAATAAAACATGAAGTACTTTAATGGGATGAATTTTTATCACGGCATATGCATTATAATTATTTGGTCCTCCAGGCAAAGTGTTTTTTGAAGGGCCTTGAGTGTTCTGCTTTTATGATGATACCTTTGAGCTGATGGATCAGGTGCTTCTCTAACAATGGGTAAATCAGGTTTTGGGGGGTTCTCCCTGAGTGTAAAGGCTCAGGCAGATCAAGCACTTCTATCACCCATGTTGTAATGTCTCGCAGGATGTGAGTTCAGCTGCTCCTGCAGAAGTCATGCCCTTTCTGCTCAAGGAGGGCTTTCTCTCCTTAACCTGGTGTTCCGTGCTTCCATAACCGCAAAGCAAAATAAAATATACTGATGATACCCTTTGATGTTATGCTTCATCTTAGTTCTACAAAGCATGATTTATTTAAAATCTCTACCCAGTGAAAAGCTTGACTAGTATTTCAGTTGCACAGGCTAAAGAGTGTGCATCTAGCTGCAGGAGATCAGACCTGGGCTGACATACATGTTGTCTTATGATAGAAGAGAATTTGTGGAGCGGGGAGCTGGGCTGGGTCAGGTTACAGCTTTCAGTAAATCTGAGCGTGCCTGAAATGGCTCTTTTAGTGTCTTAAAATATTTGCTGTCTTTTTATCATTGCAAGCGTGATCCAAGTTCCATTTAAGCTGATGGGAACTTTTCTGCTGTCGTCTTTAAAAATTGGCTCAGGCCCTGTATCAGATTGCATACCACCTTGCTTTCTGATTCTTGGAAGGGTTCAGCCAAGCGTGATGAATTAGATGCTTAGATAACATTGATGACTGCAGTTCTTGATTGTGCCAGGGGAACCAAAAATAAAATAGAGGTCAGAAGTGTGAATAGTAAATGGCACGGTATGGGTCCAGTCCTGCTGGCGGGGAGGGAGGGGAACACACCTGCTTGTTTGCTGGGTTGTGAGAAGTTGACTTCTTCCTGACGTTGTGCTGTTGTAGCACAGAGCGGGAAACTCTCCAGCTCTTGGAGCAGAGGCACTATGACAGTGTGCGGGGCCCCAGGCCCTTCCCTGGCATTTTGTCCTGACCTCCAGCAGAAGGGGGAGCAGACCCCAGGTGTTGAGGTGGCACCGAGGCTTCCTCCAGTTTGCTTGGCTGGGCAGATTTAAAGCAAATCTTTGCAGACAGGAGTGTGGCTGCTGGTAGGCAGCCTGTGCAGGCAGATGCAAGCTCTGGCACTGTGGGGCTGCTCTTCCTCTAATGGCTCCATTGTCCGGGGAGGGCATGCATGAAGCCTGACAGCTGCAGCAGACTTCAAACCTCCAAGGAGTGGCTACCCCTAAAACCAAGAGCTGCGGATTTGGCAGTGGTGAAAATGGATGGAGGCCTAATTGGCGTCTCTGGCTTCTGCAGCTCATGGCAAAAGAGCTCCCTGCTGTGCTGGGATAACATAGTGCTAGATCCCTGTCTGCTCCATCCAGGGGAGGTCTGGGGTGGTGCGGAGGGCATGGGAGCAGGAGAAAAGGGGCAATGGGGCAAAAGGGAGAAGTGATGAAGTCCCTGCTGCACTGACATCTCCTGAGATTTCATTATTGATGCTGAAATCTGCTTTGTTCAGGAAGCTCTTCTTTTTTGTTGCCTTCATCAGGATATGGAGGCACCACATTTTCTGTGTCTGTGTAGCTGCCTGTTATAATACAACTTCTAAGGGGACAAGGTTCTGCCAGGTCTTACAAACTTTCTGTATGAAAGATATTCTTCTTTAGGCACTCTCACAACTGCTTCATGGTAGCAGTATAAAACATTTTTTTTTTTTTTAGTGGGGGTGTATGTATAGTAAAAACCTTATACGAATGAATTAAAAATTTGGGAGGAGAAGCTGAGGAACACTCCATCTATGCCAAAGTACAAGGTGACCTCAGGAAGGGAAAATGCAATTGCCCAACTGTGGTTTTGCCATGACCGCCTTGCCTAACTTCTCTTGTCTTATAAAAAGTGCTGTGGAATACGAAATGCATGAGAATGGCAGCATGGATGCCTGGCTGTTTGCTAGGTCTCTCTTCTGGCCCTACAGGGCTTCCACTCATGTCTGTGAGGGATCATGGAGAAGCACTGATGCAAACACCCAAAAAAGCCAACCAGTCCTTTTTGCAGACTTTTTTTTTTTTTTTTCATGTTCTGTCAAAATATTAAATAAACAGCATTCTGAAAAACACTGCTAAAAGAAACCATTCAGAGAAAGCTCTGTGACAGTCTCTAGGTCAGGTGTTCACTACGCAGTGCTTGCCTTGCACTGCTCTCTGCTAAATTTGAAGGAAAAGCAGTGCTGCCTGGGCACTGGGATTTGGCTTCTGATCGTGGTGGGAAATAGTCCTTGCAGCCAGAGACTTCTCAGCTTAGCACGGGAGATCAGACAAAGCATTGGCCAAATGCTAAACTGCACCTTTATTTATGACCACTCTGGATGAATGTTAATTATTAGCTGAAGATAGCGTGTTCTAGAGGTTGTTTGCATTATGGCGTGGGAAGGGCCAACCATATGTAAAATGCATGTGTTTGTAGGCAGAGGAGCAAAGAAAACCACTTCAGAGGCAACAGGGGATTTTTTGCTTGCTTCTTCTCACCACATATGCAGTTTTTATTAATGTCATATAGCCATAATAAGGGATTTGCATGAACTTATTTAGGAGACAATATGTTTAAACGTGATTTTATTAAGACAGGGTGGTTTAACACAGTGATAACATGCAGCAGATACGTCGGAAGTGCTGACTGCATCAGATACACTTCTCTTTAATAGTTGTTTGGAATTCTGGACTAGGCATTTTCTTGTGAGGTGTCTATATTGAATCAGTGTAGTCATTTACATAAAGTAAAACTATATGTGGTATAGAGTACTTGGCTAAACATGAAACCTCTTTGCTGTGGTAAAAGGCTTGATGGTCAGAAGAGGTTTCCTTTTGTCAAGTTACAAAATACATGTAGTTTTAGCTCTGCTAGGTTATTTTTTAAAGAAAATAAGATTGAGTTTTATACAGGGCCCTGTTCTGTGCTTTCATTTTACGAAGCAGCACTAATGTCTTACCACCCTTTAAAGTCATGAAACCATCCTCTGGGCAGTGTTTTTCCCATTTCCACTTATTTCCAGTTAGCTGCTTCACAGGGATATCTATTTTAAAGACATTGGCAAAGCCTTCATTGCAATGGCTGCAACTCTCTATTCATTTGCTATCTTGCTCTTTAAGGGTCTACTTGCAACTAGATAATATAATTATTTTGCCCCATAGTTAGCTGCTGGAGAATAAAGGAAGGGAAAGGGTTTCTGGGCTTACCTGCCCTGATCAAATGTTATCAGACTTCTGAATTAAATCCACCTTAGTTTCTTTGTCCTTCTGATTTGTGCATCTTTGAACAGTTCAATTATTCAAGCATTTTGAGTTAAATAAAAGCTTAAAAACACAGGTGAAGTGTGTAAATGTAGTAAAATAGGGATCGATCGCTTTATAGTGGAATACTCTTTAAAGAGTCCTCACTGAAAACATGTGCTATGTGGTGCAACATCTGATTTATATAATTTTCAGGTCACCTCCTTATTTGGTCCCTGGATTGAACAATTTGCTCAGGGCAGGCAGCCTCCCCTTCCACAGGAATGCAGGTTGCTTTCCACTACTGTTCCACTTGGGTATGTTTGGTATTTGTGTCAGCCTTCAACACAAACGTCTGGTGGCATCAAGCGTGGTGCAACGAAATATTGGCACTGGAAAAATGATAGAGAATCAGTTGATTCTAGAAGTATGGAAAACTGTTAAATTCAAG
Organism: Anas acuta; assembly: GCF_963932015.1. NCBI lineage: Eukaryota > Metazoa > Chordata > Aves > Anseriformes > Anatidae > Anas > Anas acuta. Next base: position 19,432,957 of record NC_088979.1, read on the forward strand.
GTCTAAATCTTGCTTTTTGACAGTGTGTGTAGGGACTTTGTAAAAGGCTTGCAGCAGGTTTCCCATCCTGAGCTGGTGAGGCAGGAATGTGTGTGTTGGTGGGATGGACAAGCCTCACCCCAGTATTATCCTCATTTTTGGCCTGAGTAAAACGCACGTGTCTTCAACGCATGAGTGTAAATGGGTGTTAAGTCATGTTGTGTTAGTACAGGTGAGTGTGCTAGTGCCTTTCAGATCCTGCCTGTCTTGCTACTAGTTAAACCATCATCGTTTGGTTTCCAGGGCTTGGGAACAAAGGATATGCTGGGATTTTATTCCCTGGGGCCTGATCCAAAGTCACTGGCATAGATTTGTTCAGTGGTCTCTTGTTACAACCAGCATTTCTAGGTGTACCAAAAGGGAACAGTTTAATGAATTTCCAAAGAAATTATTTCACATCTCTGAAAGTGTGGTTGTTAGTGTACCTACAAATCTGAGCCTGCATCCTGATCGTTCTCTGAGGTTCATATTGAAGTATTTCCCTACTGTCTGTACCTGAATTTCTTAGAATTTTAATAAAGGCCCAAAGAGATGTAGCTGTAAGAGGATGAAAAGTAAAAACAGGATGAAATTGTAAAATACAGATGCAGCTTGTGAGCTTGAAATCCATTGAACTCAGCCAGCATGCGGCACAGTGTAAGCCCTTATTCAAGGTCTGCCAGCTAGGTGCACCACAGCACTGTCATAATTGATCAAACCTGCCAGATAAAGAGAGGCTATTTTAAAATTTCTCCTTCAGGGCACGGGGAAGTACTGTGTGTGCAAAGATAGAAATTTATGATGATGCTAAAAAAAATGCAGATGAAGTGAATAATTAATGAATTCAAGACAGGACTGAAATATCCTCCTAAAATGTTGCTATTTTTAGTAGGGAGTGCTTCTGCAGTGCTTGTCATGTGATCCTATTGCCTTCTGAGAGCAGGAAAACAATTTGAATTAGTTTCTCTTTCCCCGGTGGACCTATAGACCCAGCATATAACATCTCTTAGCATCTGCTTTTGCATTAAAGCAAACAAAGTGATTTTAAACATCATGCAAAATAAAATATTAATGGGAGCTGTACTTAAAGATGATCTTTATAGCAGCTGAATATTTTTTTTAATACTTTGAGGCTGTGCAAGGAGCTACTGCAATGTGCCTAACTTTCAGCTGCTGCAGATGTCTGGTAGTATTCATTACTGCTGCTGTTTCTAGCTGTCAAAGCATACAGAGGCAATTATCAATAGCTAATTGCAGGATTTGGCCCACAGATGAGGAATTAATATAAACAGATATGTTTCTCTTTTCCTTCTATAAACAGCATGGGGTGTTACTGGGTTTGAGCTACTTTACAGTATCACAGAGGGGCTGAGGTGGGAAGGCACCTCTGGAGTCCATCTGGTCCAACCCTTGCTCAAGCAGGGACACCTAAAGCAGCTTCTCCAGAACCACGGCTGAAAATCTCCAAGGACGGAGACTCCACAACCTCCCTACCTCACGCAGTAAAAGTGTCATGGTCAGAATGTGACATAAATGATTGTATGCAGCAGCTCTGCGGACCTGCTCACATTTTGGTGCACTCTGCTCGGCTGAGCCTGCAGGGAGGGACATCTGCTGGTGGAACAGCTGGAGATGCTGGGAGGAATGGGGCTGCCATCTTCTCTTCCGCCACAGCCACCTGTATCCATGCAGAGCCCCCGCCGTAGTGAATATGCAAGTGTTCAACGTCCCCACACCCAGCCCTGGAGGAGATTTCTCCTTCCTGAGGAGTGACGAGATTCCCAACACCCATCAGATAGAGTCAGGAGCTGCTTGCTTGCTGCCTTTCTAGCCTATCAGAGTTGTCACAGCTTAAGTTTAAGAAAAGAAAAGAAAACAAACCTCAATCCCAAATATTTAGGCACTGAGAAGGGCCCTGACTTTGCAACCCGGTCCTTGGTTAGTAGGGGGAGCTCCAGCTGTTTGCTCTCCCCATCTGGGACAGTTCCTGGGTGACTCCTATGAGGTCTATAGGGGCCCAAAAAGGACCCCAGCCCCGGTGGGGTGCAGAACCCTGCCGGGGAGCATCATGCTTGCCATGCAGCCAGCAAGGTGGTTTATCACCCCAAGGATGTGGCACTGTGGTACCAGGGGCTCTCATGGTCAGTGGGTGTTCCTCCCACTGGACCCGTTTCACGCCAGTGGAGCAAACCCACTGGGCATGCGGTGCAAGCCAAGGTGTCTTGGCACTGTCAAGGAGAAAGCATTTCTGATCATGTCTTGAAACAGCAGAAAATCTCTGTGCCAAAGCAGGTTGCTTTGGGAAAAAGTTGAGAACTGTGAGTCCTGAGCTGCAGAGGTGATCCCCCAAATACTTTCAGCTCCAGGTTGAGTTGCAAGATTAGGCGACGGTAAGTTTTGTGAAGCTCCTGGTGTAAACCATGGATGGTGGTTTCCTCAGAGGAACTGGAGTTTGAGCTGTGGCTCCTTGGTTGTGCTCAGGTTGTGGGTGTAGGTGCCATAAAAGCTTTGTTGCACCTGGGCCTTGATCTCTGTTTTCCTTTCTCTGTGTATCTACCTAGAAGGACTGTTTTAATTTCTGTTAAGACACATGCACAGAATTCTGTGTGGTGTGGAGTTTTGTTTTAATAAGGAGATGATCTTCAACTGGAAGCTGGATTTAGTAGATATGAGTGCTATTTGAGTGACAATGCTAGTTACATAAAAATATTAAATTATCAGCATATAGTTTATATATATATGTGTATATATATATATATATATATATTAATATATATATTATGCAAGCTGATAAGACTATTTGCAGGCGTATTCTTCCCATCTTTCCATCAGCTTTTCCATGCTAGAGGCTAACACTTTTTTTTCCCCAGTCTTCCTGCTCAGTCACTTGTGTGAGCATTGCCCAATTCATTCAAAATGAATCAGGTTATCAGGTGACTGCTTTTTAAGACAACCCTGTTCATTTAGACCAAAAGGCTGGATGTGCAGGCTCAGTGAGGGGGTAAACTGGAAAGAGTGGGAGTCTATGGCACGGGAGCCAATGAAATGGTTGATGCCTTCAGTAGGTGTCTTCTGTAGGAGAGGACACACACAAGGACAACCCTTGTAAACCCTGGAGGGCTTTTCCTCACTTAACTTGATCATCTCAGCACCTGGGGCTTGTGCTCCTGTTTGAGGCTCCTGTGGGTTGTGGTTCTGCAGCACAAATAATAAACCAAATCATGGGTATTAAAATCTATCCTTTGTAATGAATGAGATGCATTAAGTATTCCTTGTAATGAAAGGATATAGAGATTTTAAGACCCTAAAGATGTTACCACCCTGCAAAAAAGTGATGGTTCCCTTTTGTAGTGCCTGTTTGTTCAAGTACTTGCACTCATGATTCAAGAAATTGCTTTGACAAGTCCAGTAATGTCTCATGAGCTGCTTGGAAATGATCAGAAGTTAAAATACCTGCTTTCATGTTTGTTAGCGCTGTCTTGATTTTGACAACAAAGCTTTTGGAGAATCATTTTTGCTTCACGTATGGTTATCCACCCTTGTGAATGCTTTATGAAATACCCAGCAATATGGCTTTATTTATTTAAAATTGGGAATATTGCAAGGGTTCATTCTGTGAGTTGAGCATTGAGGTGCTGATTTTGAGCAGTGAAATTATCAATTCTTTTAAAAAAGATTATTTTTGTGGCTAGCTCCTTACCACTTTTTCTTTTCTTTTCATAGGAAAAATTAACCCAGGAGTGTGTATTCAGAGAGCAGTTTGAAGAAAACTGGTATAACACATATTCATCAAATCTATATAAACACGTGGACACTGGAAGACGATACTACGTTGCGTTAAATAAAGATGGGACTCCAAGAGAAGGGACTAGGACTAAACGGCATCAAAAATTTACACATTTTTTACCTAGACCAGTGGACCCTGAGAAAGTACCTGAACTATATAAGGATATTTTAAGCCAAAGTTGACAAAGACAATTCCTTCACTTGAGCCCTTAAAAAGTAACCACTATAAAGGTTTCATGCGGTGGGTTCTTATTGATTAGCTGTGTCATCACATCAGCTCCACTGTTGCCAAACTTTGTCGCATGCATAATGTATGATGGAGGCTTGGATGGAACATGCTGATTTTGTTCTGCACTTAAAGGTTTGTCCTCCTGGAGGAGAGCCTATGCCCACTCGCTTGATTTAGTACGAGAGGGGGAGCGCGAGAGAGTGAGTGAGAGCGAGCGCGAGAGGACGCGAGAGCGTGAATGGGAGTGAGAGAGAGGGGAGCCGAGGGAGGAGGAGAACGGCCTGATGCATGCTGGGGAATGGACACGCTTTTAAATTTTTGATCAGTTGTACTTCGTCATATATCAGCATAGCTGCCATACTTTGATTCATCGGGATTTTTGGCTGGTGGCCTGCTCAAGTGTACGCTGCATTTACAAAAGGCATGGAGGGTGCAGTCTTACTTAGACAAGAGACTTTTCAGTTAATCGCTCGCTGGGTCTCACCCTGCTGAGTTTAAAGCAAAGACCTCTTAGTAAAAAAAAAATAAAAAATAAAAAGTTAAATTTATTTATAGAAATTCCAAAGGCAACATTTTATTTATTTTATATATTTATTTATTATATAGAGTTTATTTTTAATGAAATATGTACAGGCCAGATAGGCATTTTGGAAGCTTTAGGCTCTGTAAGCATTAAAACGGCAAAGGCCACTATGAACCTGTGGTAAATTCATGCAAGTAAATATAAAGGTGCATGGATAAAAAGAAAAAAAACAACAATAAAAAGGTAATAATAATAAATTCTAGTGACCCTCATGTACTAAAGGCGACAATCTCTTTTGTGCCCGTATTATTGTAAAAGTATGCACACCACTCATGACACTGAGTACTCACTCTTCTGACTGCTTGTTTCATAGCTTACCCCCAGAGGATTAAAAAGAAAACTGGGTCTTCAACTTTTTTTCTGTGTCTGTAATATTTCCTCTCTGATAAAGTGACTTATTACATCATTGTAAACTTCACGGCTGTGGAAAATATAGGGGTTGGAATATATTCTACTTGTTAAAACCTATTGCAGATTATACCAAAGCTAAACGATAAATATGCTTTTTTTTTTTTTCTTCCTAAAGCAAAACAACATAAGTAATATCAACAATTGTACTAATTTTAAGATTCCACAAATAGCACGTAAAGGTTTCAGAGGGCAAGAACCAGGCTAACAGGATCACTCTTGTAAACATGTTTATTTGTGCACTTGACTATCTACTATGAAATTATACAAGTTCCATAGGGGTCATTGTAACATCTTTTATGGAAAATTGCTTTCAGTGTGACTGTCATAATACATGATATTAGCACCCTTCCTAAAGTAAACTTGCAAAATGAAACTAATAAATCTCTATCAATAATGACTATGGGGGGAAAGTATTAGACTTGTTTTTATTTTTTCCCTTCTTCCTAAAGTATGTTCAAATATTCATGACCTGTAAGTGAAATGACAGTATGTAATATTTAAGGAATTGTAGCATTTTATGTTAAGCACACAAAAACGTCGATGAGCAATTACCATTTGGGAATTAACACATAGAAGTCATTTTTTTCCCCCAGTATCCTGAAGGATTAAAAAAAAAGAGAGAAAAATCATGTAAACCCCACATAATAAATGCATTTTGTAGCTGTTGCATCCCTTAGGGTTTGAACTTGTTGCCATTAAAATGAGCATAGCTTTTGCCATGGAGCCTGCAGGGCTCGCGATGCTGCCATCAGAGGCATCGAGGCTGGGTGGAAATGTACTTTGGCATAGCCGGAATTGTAGCCTATTCGTACTTATATAATCCTGATTTGTTTTTGCTCTAATGCACACCTGTCTGTGTGATATAAACAGATATTATTTGAAACGTGAATCTGTTCTGGAATAACCCATGGCTTGGTGTCCTGAATGAGTGGGACCTTCCTGTGCTTTACGGGAGGAGAAGCCACACCTCGACCAGGAGACACCTGCAACCTGCGATAAAACATGGCATTTTGTTATAACTGGTTTTGAATGATAAAGGAATGATAAAGACGTGTAAATTCAGTTAGCAGATTTGTAAGATGCAGTCAGACACTGACTTGCCTAGGGACTGCTATTGCCAAGGAATCTGAGCCCAACCTGCGGCCCGGGGGTTGGTTTGTAACCCTTCATAACCTGCATGTAGATGTGCCGCAGGTTAACCAGGTGCTGAATCGCTGGACGATGAGGCACAAAGACTTGCTGGACCTAGAACAGGTGAGCAAGCTCCTGGGAAGTGCTGGGCTCAGTGTTAAACAGAACAATTGTACTGCGAGGAGGGAGGGAAGGAAAGCTGCAACTCTGTTTTTCCAGAAAATCTTGCATGTGCTGGGAAATGAATAGCAAAGGTTAAAAATACTAGGAGTCGAGGCCAGGATACTAGGCCATGGTTTGAGTCTTAATGTTAAATTGATTTGGATTTTTAGACATAGGCAAATCATTACTACTCGTTAACATGTTTTATTTATTTTTTTTTGTACTTTTCTAAAGAAAGGATTAAAACCAAGAAAAATGTTATGAGTTTATGGCAGTCCATATAAATAAACTGTAACCAATTTACTCTAATAACCCATAATGGTGTGTAAATAGTGACTTTCTGTAAATATAGAAACATGTAATTTAACATAGGCGTTATTGCGAGACTGGATGGTCCAGGAGCTGGCAGTTCACCACTCACTGGAGCCTCACTGGGCCAAATCCAGCCTGGCTCAAATAGCGAACAACAGATTTTGTTCGGTCACTTGTATAAAATGTGTTATTTATTATTTATTTGGTGGAGGATGGGCACAACCTACACACCCTGGGTGCTGCTTGGCTACTGTGCCAAGGGCTGGAGGGGTACAGATACCCTCTGGCTCCTTGAGTGGCCCTGAAGCAGGGCTGAAGACAGCTGAGCTGGCAAAGCCAGGCTTGCACTGCCACTGCCCCTTGGCCGTGCACATACAGGAGCCTTCATTTCCTTGTGCTGTTGATTTGGCATCTATTCTGAGCACTATAATTCACTTGAAGAGAAATCGAAGGGGTGAAAAAGAACAATTGGTGTTATTTACCTGATACTCTGTAATGGAGTGTAAAATGCATACAGAATTCTGTAATTTCTATAAATACATTGCTATAGAATTTTGAAAATTGGTATTATTTGCTTGATGTGCCTTCAGAGCATTTTCTTACAACTGTGCACATGTGTAAGAATGGGATTGCAAAAAGACATCCTCTTTGTATTCCTAGAAAGGGTGTGAGAAAATTCCAGGATGACCAAGACCATGAAAACGTTATTTCAGTTTTTTGCTAAGTTGGAAGGAAGAGGGGAAAGATTTTTGGCAAGAATTGGATTATAGCATCTCACCTGAAATGGATGTGTCAACTACTGTGCAAGCAGCATGGGCAAAAAGGTGTTGGAGATCCGGAGCAAGGTTACTGTATCGTCTGGTTTTGGGCTGCAAGCATGCTGTGGCAGGCAACGCTCCCCAGCTGAGTGGGGTGGGTGAAACCTCAGCAGTGCAGAGAGCAGGAAGAGAAAAATCAGAGGAAAATTGTCTCAAACTGTCACCAATCTGTGCACAACTGAAGCTGCCTGCCAACTAGAAGGAAAAAAAAAAGCCTTTCCTGAATGACTGGGTGTAATGTGTGGAGGCTGGAGATGGGACTCTGGGCTTTGAAAAAGTCGAGCGCTGCTACTGTCCTCATGGAAAAAAGATAACAGTGTGTTTAATAAACACATAAAGAGAAGGGAACTGAAGAGACGACTTCCAACGCAGTCTTAAGTTTCTCTGGAAATGAAATGGCAGGAGGTAAGAGAAGATTCACCTGGACCTTCTGTGTCTTCACTGTATGTCTTTCAGAGTCACTTGCACCATCTTCTTAGTTTATGCTCTGGTCTGTTTACTCTTGTATCAAGCAAAGAAGGAAATACAAGCTCTGGCTCTGCTACCCATGGTTATGGGAGCAGAAATAAGTGGTATGTCACCCATGCAGGGTACCTCTGTGCAAATTCATGTCCTGGCTCCTGGCTTCTCGTGAGGTCCTTGCGAGGTCCCTTAGACATTTTCATTGCTTTGGAGATGTGGAGATTTGGCAACCTACAACCACAGCTTGTTTTGCAGAAGAGGGAAGTTGTAGATTTTCTGAAATTTTGATGAAATCTTGGAAACTTGGCTCCTGCTCATGCAGCTGTGTAGATGTAGGCAGCTGAATTTGGAGGCAGGGAACCTGGATGAAGAAGTATCAAACAACATTGCCCTCAATACGTTTTCCACGCAGCACATAATTTACGGATCGGCCAATAGAAACCAGAAGACTTCTGTTTTCCTTTTATCTCTGTTCTTAAACAGCTAGAGCCCTCCATGGGTTGCTCACAGCTCGGTTCTATTCTGCCTTGATGTGAGTTTTCACCTTCAGTACGGTTTTGTCACCTGACCCTGGACTCAGTACTAGGGGTATAACCTGACCTCTTGCTATCAGGAAGCTGGACAGGCCTGCTCAGGAGCTTGCAGCTGAACAGTTTGTTGTTCTGAAGTGAGGAGATAATGGCTAATTAGTGTCTGAAGTTTACGATTTATAAAATTTATCTATCAAGGACCAAAAAAGACAATTAGTGATTGAAAACAGATAAATGCTATTGTACAAGGTATCTTGATGGTTCAGTGTGTTTGACATGGAGACTGAAAACAGAAAACATTTTTTAAATGATCAGGAAATTTAAAATCAAGTCCCAACTGCAGTGGAGTATATAAAACAGTCCTGTTACCTTTTCTTCCCAATGATTATACACTTTTAATAGGTTGTGTACTTTTTGTCCTACCTAATGGTATCAGAAAAGGCACTTCAATTTTGTTTTCTATTTTTTCTATGTATGATTTTTCAGTTATTCTGGTCTGAACCCTGAGGCATGAAAGTCAGGCTGTGCTTCTTGGTTAGGACAGAGGATCAAGCGTATTACAAAGCTGTTGCTGTGGTGCTCAGACCAGGTGGTGTAGTCCAAAGATGACCTTGTCCTGTTGTAGCTATTAACAGAGGGCTACAACATTATTTTTTCCTTAATGCATTGTATGTTCTTGTTATCACAGGAGAGATCTTTTCAAATTATCCCCTGGTCATGTAGGCTTTATTAAATCAGTATCTGTCTCTCAAAAACACAATCACAAATGTCCTATCATGGACAACAGTGAGTGTATAAATTCAAATTTAGCTGCATATTGCTTAGTGATGCAGAGGGGTTTCGTTGCAGAGCAAAAAAAAAAAATAAATCTCTTTTTCTTTAGGTCAGGGAAATTTATTTTTACTTGTAATACTCACAAGTAGCAACTGTGACATAGTCAGAAGAATTCTGGAATTAGACTGAACTGTCAACATGTTTCTCACATTTCTGTTTTCTTGAGAAATCACAGACCATCAAATTATGGTGATATGCAAAATATGTCCTGTAGATTTTTTTCCATGGCCAGAGGGCTTGGATGTATATCTTACCATTGCATGCAGTAAGTCTAGGTGAAAAGAGCATTTCTGCAGTGTTGTAATTCATTCATTTTATTGAGATCCTCCTACATAAAGTATAGCTTTAATTAAAACTATTATTATTCCAAACATTTTAGAGAGGGTAGGTATAAACATTGAAACAGTGTCTCAAAATATTCTCTATCAGATGTGCTCTTGAAAAATATTTCTTTATTTTATGCTTTTTACATAATATAATTTCTATTGCTTTTTAGAAACTGTGCTTGGTATAAATGTCCTACATGCATTGACTTAGTCACAGCCAAATTATGTACCACAGTCTTCTTCAGATAAGCTAATTCTCCCTTTCTGATCCTCCTATGTTTTGGCAGGCAAAGCATAATATTATGTAACTCTTCTCAGCTAGGACCTTTATTTATTTATTTATTTATTTATTTTCTTTTCTTCCTTATACAATCAGTCTTCCTTACTTGGGGACTGAAGTTAATTTCATAGACCTTCACAAAGAGCCTGTGTGCCCAGTCACGTTTTTATTTCAGGGAAGTAGAAGACTTGCTGGTAATTATCCTCAGTGCTTTTTTATCCTTGAGACATTGTTTAATTTGACTCCAGATGAAATCAGTGCTCATATCTTCCTCTTCATGATGGTTTGGGTCTTCCTCCTTGCTTCCCAACAGGCTCATTAGAAGGTTGTCCTATACATAATGTCAGTTTATTCAGATGTGGTGGACCCATTTTCAGTTCTCCTTCCACAAAGATTTTTCTTTGTTCTGCATAAGCACTTTTTTATTGTCTATTAAGATCAGTTATTATCTAAAAATCCAGTGTAGATATCACCATATTAAATTGAAGTCTTCGTCAGCTGCTTTGTATTACTTCATGTTTGCAACTCACTTAATCATAATGATTTGACACGTGTTAAAGATGTAAAGTTTGGTTGTCAATCACATTTGTTGTAAGACATGAACAGTTTTCTGAAGAACAAAAGTCACGTGCATGTCCCCACTTCCAGTAAGGATATTTTCCTCACAGATGCCAGCCCACCCCACCATCCTTCAGAGGAAACTGTTTCTTTGGCCTTCTCAGTGTGCATGGAAATCACTACCATAGGACCTGCTGTGTCACCTGCCCTCATGTATTAACTCTTCCGTTTTACCCTCTTCCAACCAACATTTCCAGCTACTTCTTCCAATCTTAGTCTTAATATAATTTTGTGGTATGTGGGTGTTGAAGCAGATACCGTCTATGAAACCTGTATTTTGTAATTGTGGTCGGATCCAATGTAATCTTATTTCTAATCAAGCCAGTCTTTATCCAGTAAAATAAATTAATTAATAAAGGAAGGAAAGAAAGGAGGAAGAAACAGTGGAGTAAAAGAAGACTACATGATATTACCCCTCTCGCAAGTGGGTTTGAAGGAGTGCTAATGTGAACTTGCCTGTGTTAAGTTTCTGTACTCTTAACTGTTTTTCTAGAGGGGGTCCATAACACCCCATTATTTAGCAAGTGACATTCTTTGTTGTCCTATCAAAAGCTTTTTCCAGTGTCTATAAAATTCTGTTACAATGCTGAATGCACTGCTAAGAGAGTGTTCTCATATAATGCCATGGCCACAGACAATTTCTGTCTCTTAAGATCAGCCTGCTCTTTTCCAAGCCAAATGTCTCCTGCTTGTTTCAACCTCTGTAACAGCGTTTGTGCCAGGCTTTTCTTGGTATAGAACAGAAGATGCTGTCTCTCGATTTCTTGTACTATAAAGGAGTTTCCTTGGGAAGAGAACAAATTTCTCTTTCTGGAACTATGTGAAGGACTTCATACGTGGCCTCAGTAGAGTTTGCACCTCTTATCTTCACCACCTCACCCATGTTCCGTGCACATAATTAATGTTTCCATTTTTATGGTCTCATTATCAGTCTGAAAACTGCACTGCTGGTGTATGCCAGAAGGCTCTTGTTTGCCCGGACTAAGGTAGCGTACTCCATCCTGGGACTCCTTTTCTCCTGGAATGTGTCATGGAAAACAGGCAAACAGACATGGAAAACAGTTCTTTTCTCAGTCATCTGTAATTTTTTTTTGCTACACATACTTGATGGTTGTGGCATGTTAAAAAACTTGCCCTAGATTGACAGCAGGCTTGAGAGTACATTGCCAGTTCTGCCCTTTTATTAGTAAAATAATCATTTAAGAATCAGTCAAGCTACTCCTGAGCTGAAGCTTTAAATTCAAAGCTGTGTTCCTTATATTCATAGCTGCAGTTGTGATAATAATCAGGGAATGGCTCCATGGCCTATGAAGCAGTGTGCAGATGAACATTGCTTTCTCTCTTAATGGAAAATGTGATTTGTTCAGAGAAATGTAGTCCTGGAGACTGTGTTCAGGTGCTATGTGGCTATGCTGGGCCTTCAATGCACAGCAGGAGCACTTGCTGGCCACCTGCTGCAGATGCCCCTTAAACCTTCCCCTCAGCTGCCCGGCTGTGAGACTGAACTTCCACCGGAGCAAAGTGCTCTCCTGGGCTGAGACAATTGTCCCTCTCAAACATGTGAGGCCTTGGCCCTGCAGAGAGCTGGAGAAATAGGGGTTCATCTCAGAAGGTATGCAAGGAAGGTTTTGTGTTTGCCTGGGGAATACCAGCGCAGCGTGGAAACAGGGAAAGAGAAATACAGTGGATTTTTTTCTTCTTAGCAGCTTTAGATCATGGATTGCACACCTTTAACGAGTGACCTCTGTCCTCTTGGGCTAGTTCAATGATTGAAATGACACTGAAAGCACTCAGACCAAAGAGGAGAGTTGGCTGGCAAGCAGTCTGGCCCTGCTGGGACTAGGGCCCTCTCTCCATGTCCAGAGGGCTGTAATGGGCTTGCAGTTGGCATAAGCAGGTGCTGTGCCTAGGTGTGATGGTGAAAGGAAGGCGACTGCAGAGTGCAGAGGGTTCCTGGTGTCAGGAGAGGCCCGTGTTCCTTCCTTGTGGCATCCCCAGATTGTCACAGGCAGTTACTGAAGGTGTGAGCAACCTGTTCTTAATTTATCTTTGTGCAAACAGGTTTGTAACTAAGCCCTGGCCTGGAGTATGATCAGAATAATGGTGCAAGTAATGAATAAGGCTAAATGGTGAGAGAGTAACCTTGAAGAAGTTTTCCTTCCTTCTGTAATGCTGTTCTTCACAGACATGAATCAATGTTTTTGTTAGAAGTGTTCCTCTTGCTGGGTTCATGCTTGTTGACATCTTGGTCCCCAGTGGCCAGTCAGGACGTGTTACTGGAGCCTGCTATGGAAATAAATACATAGGCTGAATATAACCAGAAATAAAACTGTTAGTTCTAGATCATACTGAACCAAAAATCAAGTGTCTGTAGCAGGACCTTTGGGCTACTTCAGGCTCATCTCTGTGGGCCCCAGCAGACAGCAGGAGGGCTGCATGCTGCCCTGTGAGGCACTGCCTGCCCTTGGCTGTGCCCTCCTGATGGGCTGGGGGCCAGGACTGGGCACAGGGGATGCCATTGTCCCCTGCTCAGAAAAAAACACAAAACAGCTCACTGAACATCCATGCACACAAGCAGTGGCACTGGTGGGCACGACCAAAGCCATTTTAATGCCAGCATCAATGTCCCCAGGCACTCGCAGCCAAAATTCCCTGGGTTTCAAAATTAATGCCAGTTTAAAAATGGGTGTTTCTCCTAGAGTTAAAAGTTGATTAAAGTAAAAAGGAAAATTTATGTCCCACACACTTATTTTTTTTCAAGCTCTCTGAATCAGCTAGCTTTTTTTTTTTTTCCTTCTTTCTTTGTATTTTACTCTTCCTAGTAAAAAAAAAAAAAAAATAAAAAAAATCTGAGCAGCTTTCCTTGAGCTTTCTCTGCCTCCTTTCCTTCCCACGCTCAAACTTAAAATTTGTGTCTACGGGTAAATAGGGTAGGCAGGGCTTAATCATATCTCTAATTGTAGTGCCTAAATTAGTCTTTAAAGACTAACAGAAATCCACTGCAGCAGGGGTTTTCTAGGAACAAACCAGGAGATGTGAGATTAGGGTAAGAAGCTGGCATTTTGACTTGCATCTGCTTCCCAGAAGAACACAATGATCCTCCTTATGATCTCTCCAAAGACTGACTGTCAGCAATAGCCGTGTTTGATAACCTGAGGTGGTAAGTGGCTATTGAGCAGAAAGCAGAAGGCTTCTACCTGCACCTGTTCCATATCAGAGGTGTTTGTTATGATGCTGGGAAATACCAGAAGCACACAGCTTATTACTATTTCTATTTTACTGAAGATCCAGACAATGAATTCACTCTTCTTAAATCGATCCTCCTTCCCAAAGCAGACAAAGAAACTACCTGTAGGCCTTTGCTGAAAGCTTACACTTTCTGGTATTGTTTCCTCATCAGGAGCTACAGCTTACATTGATCTTGTAGCACTCTCTACCCTTTCACCTCCTACAGCAGTAGGCAATACTTCATTTCTTGAACCTTATGTTGTTCGTGCTGTGACCATGAAGCTTTGCTGATGTTCCTACCCTGGCTGGAAGCCATGCACACTCTGTGACACAGGTGGAGACATCGGTCATCTAGACAGAACAGCTCCTGTTGAATGGCTCATCTTGCTGGAATAGGCTATGGCTCTTAGTGTAGCACCAGAGCTAAAGGGGCCCTGATGTGCAATAGGCAACACTTGTTTTGACAGCAATCTTAAATATATCAGATTATGAAATTCTGAGCAGATCTTGTCTCTGAAAGGCTTTGAAAATCACAGGGAAAAAAAAATGCAGTTGCCTACACCTTTTTATTTTGAGGTAGAAGGACTGGGAGTTTTGTACCAGTCACTCCTGTTCTGGGAAGAGGTGGCTAAGGACATCTCCAAAAAATGTGAAAACACACTGTTATAATTTGTGCCTAATAAGTTTTGGAAATGACCTGCACAAAGTGAATAATTGTAAGAGGAATGGAACAGGAACTGATGAACCAGTTATCTGAACACATTTTGTAATTCTGAGAGGCAGCTGTTTACAACCTCAGCCAAACAGCCTATGTTTGCCTATATGCTAAATGAAAACATACGAGAATATTGTATTTCTGAGTCTAAATAAAATCAATCAAAAAATATGGCCAAAAGTGCAACATTGAAATAATGAAGCATTGGAAAGAGCTGTTGTGTTTTCTGACTGTCATTTCATTGCCCTTTCTGATGGCAGTTTTGGCTTTAAAGTTTTTCCTAATCTTTTTGAGACTGAGCATTCAGCACCAAAACTCCATAAAAAAAAGAGCTCAGTTTCTAACCAAAATATGGATAGCTATTTTACTTAGTGAGCTGAAATGGCCCAAATGGCTTGTTTGCACAGCCTTGTCTTCTCCTTGTATTCCCGTTGGTTTATTCTTTGCTCCAGTCTTGACTCAGGTCTTGTTGCCCCTGTCCTCTGGGTAGCTGTAGGATGCTCAACTGTCCTTGCAGCTCATTTGCTGTAACTATCTCAATAACTCTGCAGTGTAGACCCTCTCTAGTTTCCTGCTGTCCTTTCTGACCTTTGTGTGTCTGGTGCAAAACTAGACACAGCATTCCTGTATGCCCTAGTCCTACGCACTGCAGATTTGCTCCATCTCCTTTATTAAAAACAATCCCCAGGGACTCCGATGAGCCAAGTCCCTTTCATAGCATGAGATGCAATTATTGAACCCTAATCCTCTTCCTTGTCCCTGCTCTCAAGCATTGCATTAGCGCATCATGTCCTTATTTATGTATATCAAGACGTGGAGATCTGCTGGAAGTGCTTGGTTCACAAGGCTAAATCTCTGCACTCTCTGCAGAGTGTGGTGCAGCAGTGTGCATTTTTCCCATCTCCTTCAGAGCAAAGTGACCTTCAGCAGCTTGGTCCTTTCTCTGAAAACAAAAAACATTAATCTGGAATGTTAATTAATCTGCAGTTAGCAGGCTATCAGGCTTGGGTTTAATTTGTGTTAATGACAACACATATTTGAGGAGAAGAAGTTGTCTGTACTGACCGTGAAAACTGGACCAGAGGAATTTTAGGGGAATTTTCCCCCTTTTGCTACACATGAGTTGCTTTTACTGGAGCTTTTGAACAGTCATTTTTTGGACTGAGCTGTCTGAATTGCATTAGAAAGTAGCTGAAAAGCAAAGGAGAGAGATGAACACATAATTGCCCTGCATGTGATATTTATTGCTGTAGTGCTCCAGAAACTCACTGGCTCTGCACTGCAGCTAGCGGGAATGGCAGCAGCTGAGAGCCCTGGTGCACGGCACCGCTTTCCTGAGCCCCCAGCTCTCCAGCTCTGTGGTGAGGGGGGCAAAGTGGCTGCTCTCAGAGCCTGTCTGTGTCCGATGGGCCCATCTGTTTGTAGGGAGACTGGAGGATGGTGTGTGGTGGTCTTCAATACCCAGGGCCAGTACAGAGGCCAAGGTGGCAACTCCCAGGATTGGGACATGGCTGGGGCATTGGAGGGGCACCAGGGAGGTTCTCACAGGCTTGGAGATGGGCTTTGCCTCACCTCCTGCTCAGGAAACTCTTTCTTGCCCTTCTTTTTGCTGCTAAAAAATACCTGCTGAAGCTGATGATCCTGAAAAGTCAAACACAGTCCTAGCTGCCAGGCACAACACTCTGGCAGAGACGGGATCTTGTCTCATGCGCCAGGCTTGATTTTCTTTGCTGCTGCAGTGAGTAAGCAAAAGCAGAGCTCCTGACCCCAGGGAAGACCAGCAGCATGAGTCAGGGCTCAGCAAGCACGGTCCCTGCTGTTAGGTTGTTTTCCTTCTGTAAATTCAGCTTCCTCTCCTGCTGGGACAAGAAAAAAAAAAAAAAGAGGCAAATTAAGCAAGCGGTACAGTTCTGCTGCTGTGGGTACTGTGCATTTTCAGCATTTCTCACATCCTTCCCGAAGAGGTTTTTCTCCTCTCCGACTCCTGATGTTCCAGCCAAGGCAGAACAAGAGGGATACTCAGCGGACGGCACTGCTCTTGGCTGGGCACAGCTTGTCGAGCAGCCTGAGTGAGCTCCGCGCTGTTTGGTTTGCAGATTAGGCCAGGGGCTTTCATAATTTTACATCTCAGACAGCAGTGACCACCCGGCCAGGCTTTAGCAAATAAAATACCACAAATACATTCTGAAAAATGTGAACATAATACTCATGAAGGACTATTAATGCGTGCAGAAAGTATGCAGGCTGCAAATACACCTTCATCCTGACCTACAGCATTCCTGTCACTTTATTCCTAATGGAGACGGCCAGTTATGGTTTTATGATATAGATTATGTGTGAGCTGCTTATGCCAATCAGAGTTTTGCTCTTGACTTCAGCAGGGTCTCAGTTTTTCTTTCTATAACTAAAAAGAGAGAAGCTACACAAGTCACTCTACAAATTCATTTAATTATAAATATACCCAAAGGCCACCCTGTTATTGAGAACTGGTGCAGATTATTTATTTATTTATTTTTTGGGGAACATGACAGAATTTATCTGAAAACATATATCACAAATACCAAACAACTTTTTAGGACATCACGCAAGAACAACAATTATTTCTTATTGTATCTATTTATTTATCTATTTTCTACATTTTAAACCCTCAAATGTGAAAAGTTTCCATCTCAGAAGCTTTGGAGTCCTCATTTGCTAGTGGTGGAAAGGAAAAACGACAGCATTCTAAGTCTTCAATGAGAAAACTTGAGCTGAACTAGACAGTTCAAGAGAAGACTCCTGTGTGGAATATATATTTTGGATGTGCAACGTTTGAGCAATATTTAAGTTGGCCAATTTGAGTAAGACTGGAGTCTAAGCTCATGGAAGGCCACACATACTACTGTCATTGCACGCCTTTTTCTTCCCCAGTGGACAGAACAAAACTCAGCAATTCAGAGGGTGATTTTGGGAGTTCCTGCAACTCACAAGGAGGTCTGAAGGACAGTGTCACAAAATGATGAATTATTTGGTCATTCTTATTATGATCAAAATTCATAATTTGCCCAGAGTGAATTTGCCAGTTCCTGGCTGATGATTTTCCTTGCTGCTGAGTGATGTTTTTTAAAACCAGAGGAAGCAGGAGGTGGCATTTCTCACAAGCTGGACATTATCGTAAGGTGAAAATCACCTGAATGCAGCATCAGTGTATCTACCTCATGTGTCCCACTTTGATGCCATTTCAGTTGCAGAATAGGAAATGCTGTGATGTGGTACCTGCACGTCTGTAGTCAAAGTTACACAAAGGGCTCAGTGCTGCAAACTGTTTATTCCTCCCAGCTCTATACTGAGCTTGATTTCTCTTATATTTTTTTTTTTCTGTTTGACACTGTGCTTCTATTTTTGGAGAACTGCTAGCATAGATATGGTATTTCCTATACGGTATCATCAAGTTTTACCTTGTCAGCTACAGCCTCCAGCTAGATGGAACAAAGAAGGGACATCTGGGGGGAGATATCCCCCACCTCATCCTGATATGAATCAGGAAATCTTTCCTGCACCCACTGCTTGCAACATCATTAGCTATCCCCGAGGGGAAGAATAGCACTGTGTGTGACTTTCTTGAAGCTCTTCACCCTTTACTCGTTTGACCTTTTTAATGCAAATGTTCCTTATAGAGTCTGTACCCCCATCCCACCAGTAAAGTTAATGCTTTAAGGAGCAGTGGCTGCAGGTCACTGTTTCTAAGAACACCACACTTGCAAATTCCTAGAACACTTTTGCTCTGTGTAAGTAAGCAGGGAACGTTGTTTTGCTAGACAGAGTATGTGAATGACAACCTGGTGCCCATCGACTCAAGTCCTCTGGAATGCAAATAGATTTCCAGCACGAGGCTGAATACTTCTGTTTGTTAACTTAGTGGAAACCACTTGGCATAGGAAAAAGTTCGAATCATGATGCAGACATTTTAAATTAATACAAAGCACTCCTGCTGGCTGGCAATCCAGCTGGTGAAAGTAGCCGTGAAACCAAACTCGTCCTTTTCAGGTTTGTTCACCAGAAAGGTTCTAGAAAGCCAGTGGTGCAGATTTTTCACTTTTTCTCTGTCAAAACTGATGCTGAAAATTATCTGTCCTCATCTACCAAAATATTTCTAGCCCAGACAGGTTATGCAATGCTGAGCCTCAAAATGCAGGAGCTGTCTAATTAATCAAAATAATTTTTCAACATTTTTGCAATGCTAAATTTTGTCAAGTATCAACAGTTTCCTGGAATTTAGAGAGGTCTCAGAAGCTCCTGAGAGGAATTCAGAAGATGCTGAGTTTCCTGTCTCTACAAATCTAAGTGGCTTCACTAAGACCCTGCCACACGCAGACCCTACCTCTGTGCAAATAGCCACCAAAGTGCAGGCTTGAAAACAGCTTTCATTTTCAGCTTTCTTCAGGTTCACAGTAATCTGTGTTTGTGTGCTTTGCACAGGGATGTGTCAAAATGACCCGCCCTAACTTAGGTTTTGTGAACTAGTAATTTTTACAATGCTAAAATTCAGCAGCAAGTGAAAATATATCTTAATTTATTACCTTACCTTGTTAAAAATGTACATTTTAAAGTAGGGCTGCTCCCTTACTGCTCTCATTTCCAGTTTTCAGTTTAACCTGGCTGTAGCTGCCGCATCAGAAACTGAAGCTTGCACCTAATGATGATGCTTCTGGTTCTCAGAGTCTGAGAGTGCAGTATTGAAAATTTGCTGAGATGTGAAGCTTGGAGGAGAAAGTATGACGGTGCTGGAGCAGCAGGAGGGTAAAATCTGGCAGTTCCTGAGCTGCTAGCCAAAGTGAATTCATTTTTTCCTTTAAGGAGAATGATTTCACTTTGCATTGACATACCTATAAGCTAACCAGAGACCTTCAAGATCTCCCAAGATCTGAGATTTTGCTTTAAATTTCAAACAAAAAAGGATATAATTCCATAAGTTTTTATGTTGTCAATTGGATTTTATATGTGAGGTTCAGTATTATGAATCATGGACTCCAAGAAAGCTGTTTTTTAAATATAATTCAACTACAGGGAAATGTTGCAGATGAATTTTTAATTCTGTAAAAGAGTATCTAAAAATAACTTCATACACAAGTGAATTGATTTTATTATAACTCAAGAAGGAATGAGAAGCCCACTGTAGGAATGGCATTCTGGTGGGGCTGGCCAGATTGGAAATTGAGGTTACAGAAGAGTAAGGAAATTATCTGCTCCTTTCTTCTCCTCACTGTTTTACTCTGGCTGAATGAGACTAGGGAATTGGAATAAAATGAGAAACCTGTCAATCTGCAGGGTGTCCTATACTTGACATTGGTGGAGACTGAGGAAGGTTATCTGTTATCTGCAGCGCTGAATGAGCTGAGTGGGACAGCGAAGGGTACGAACATCTGAGGGTATGAGCATTTTATATCCTGCTTGTCTCCACAAATGGGATTTAGGGTAACTGTGGGGAGAGCCCAGTGTTGTCTTTGTGGTCAGGCAAGCCAGAAGCTACTGCTGTGGCTTATATACATTATTTTTTGGAGTGCTTTTAAGCAGTTAGATGAAGGAACAAGGGCAAGACATTTTGTGGGTAATGGGGTAGAAGTCCCTGTGCCGTCAGTGTCAGCTGTGTGTTTGGACAACTCCTGCTGTTAATGGGCTCAACCTCTGTGTTGCTGCTTCTTTTCTTTGGATGTGCTTTCCCCTGTCTTTCCAGTACTCTTCCATAAATAATTACAGAAAGGAAACTAAGATGAGTATGTGCTTCTGCAGCCTCAGCTCAGTCTGGTGTTTTACATCGTTCCCTTCTTGCTTATGTGTTGAATTGTCAGTGCAAGCAGTAGGTTGCTTTTATATTTAGAAAGTAATGTATTAGCTGAGTGGCAGTTTGTCTGGCACATGGTTTGCTATCTTTCTTTGTCCAGCTTTGTGTAATTTAATTTTAGGAGGCAGCAATTTCCACTCTCAAAAGAACAGCTAGGCAACATTTCTTCCAATTCCTGTTTGTTAAAGGTTTTTATCAAAGAAATGGTTTCTGCTTGTCATGCACAGCTTGCCCAGTGCAAGCCTCCTTCGTTGCCTCTAAAAATGTCAGAATGACTGCAGGAGAGCTGAGGCAGCAGCCGGTGTGTCAGGCTGCACCCAGCCGTGGTAATGCTGTCCCCTTTGCCATAAATACTGAAGTATCGAGGACTTCAGCAAAAATTTGATAAATGAAGCAAAAAGCCATCAGAGAAACAGAGACAAACAGTTCAATAGAGACAACATCTTTTTTTTGGAATTGATAACTTGGGAGAAGCCTTGTTGCTCCTGGTGTGTTTGACAAATACAAGTCAAATTTACCATGAGAACGGAGTACCTTAGAGCCAGCTAAAACACCAAAAGCCACCACCAAGGCTTAATGCTGATCCAGGGGGAAGGGGCTACCCAGTCAGCTGGTCTAGGGCATAGGACAAGGAATGGAAACTGGAGGGGAGAGGGTGGGGAAGTGGGCAAAGGCTGCAGCTGAACAGGGAACCTCCAAGAGACGTGGGCAAGACAAGCTTTGGGGCATCTTGGGTGTTGGTACAATCACTAGGTCAATAAGCAAAGAAACCATCGCCTGAGGTTCGAGTCCTTCCAAAGCAGGGCTTTATGTATGGTCCTTAAATAAACAGGATTACAGCAGAAAATAAAATAAATCCTTGTTTGCGTCATTCTCTTCCCAATGGAAACAATGTGCAGGACACTGAAGCTTGGCTACTCGCTCAAGTCACAAAGAGGCTGGGTGCTAAAGAACAGCAGGGGGATATTCAGAGATGGCACATTATTTAGAAATAAGTTGTAAAGCAGAAGTAGTTGATGAAACTACAGGAGAAAAATGTGAATTTTTTTGGTGCTTGTAAGACAACTGGTTCATCTTCTGATCAGAGCATAGTCAGACCCAAATTAAATATGTGTCCTGTCACAGTAAGAATGGAGCTGGTGCCATCATCATGGAGAAGGAGGGAGCTTTTGGAAGTACCTTTCTCAGCACAGATGGGTGTAGGCCCTGAGGATGCATGCCTTGAGACAGCCCTGGCTGCTTTTGGCAAAGGCGTGGAGTCTGCTCTGTGCCAGCCCAACTTGGGTTTCCCCATGCAGCAGCAAAATGGAGCAGAGAACAGCAGGGAGAAGTCTGCACCACCCAGGGGGTGAGCAAGCACAAAGAATAATGCACCCACAATTAACCCAGGGGACTTACACCCAGCCTTTTGAGCACCCATCTCATCTTTGCCCTGTGTGAGCCCACACAGAGCCTGCTGCAGGGGGTAAGATGCTGCAAGCTGGGCTGGAGTGACAGCGCTTCCCAGAAAGGTGGTGGCTGACAGCAGGCAGCAGTGCCAAGCGTTTTTCCTCAGCCTTTAATAAAACTGTGAGATTCCTTTTACAGCTGTGCAGTCCTGGAGAAGCTGGAGGCTTGCATGGATTTACACGACAGCAGAGTTTGTCCCTGGGTGGGTAGGAGGGGGAACTGTTAGCATTCTTGTGCAAAGAATATGACCAGAGACAGCTGGCAACCTATTTCTGGGACTCACCACTTTGGTTTCTCAGATGACATCTGAGAGCACCTACTGGCATTTAGTTCTCATTAGAGCGTTCTAGGCAATTTTGGTAGTTTGCATGACGTGTGAATTCTGCACCTCTGCTACTCCACTACACATTAGGAAAAAAACCATCACAGAAGACACCCATCCAACTGTTTTCTCCAGCTGTGTAATTCCCATTGCTGCGTGCTTTGGTTTGCACGCAGCCATCTCTGCCTTTAAATAGACAGTGTAAAGATTACTCCACCCTCCCCTGCCTTTGTTTCTTTGCTCTAAACATAAAGAAGTGAAGAATGAGCCAAAAACTGCCTCTAATGCCACAGTATATAAAGGATTTGTGGCAGCAGTCAATGAACTAAAAAGTCCTGCATGCTATGATTTAAAGTAGTATAATAAGGGATGTCTGGAGTTTACCAATATATGACCCAGGGGAAAAAATAGGAGGGAGGTGGCTCAGGCTGTCTGCTTTGGGCTGTGTCACGCTTCATGCTGAGATGGAATTCAGTCCACTTCAGGCAGGTACCTCCAGGGCATGCCCCAAATGAGGCTGTTTCGGGGGTACAGATGGGTTTAGGAGAAAAGGCTGAATGCTGCAGCTTCTGCCACCTTTCTGGGGAGGAGAGAATGGACTAGTGGGTGATATCCCCAGTGGTTTCTACCTGCAGGGAGATGGAGGAAGGCAGGTTGTCCTGGTGATTAAAGGTCCCTGTTGTGGTTTAACCTGGCTGGCAGCTAAACACCACACAACTGTTCGCTCACCCTCCCTTCTCCCTCTCTGGGATGGGGGAGAGAAATGGGAAAGTGAAGCCTGCGAGTTGAGATAAAGACAGTTTATTAAGACAGAAAAATAATAACAACAACAACAACAATAATAACAATAATGATGATAATTGTACTACTACTAATAATGTGTACGAAACAAGTGATGCACAATGCAATTGCTCACCACCTGCTGACTGATGCCCAGCCTAACCCCGAGCAGCCAGCCCCCCACCCCGGCTAGCCACCCCTATATATTGTTCAGCATGATGTTAGATAGTATGGAATATCGTTTTGGCCAGTTTGGGTCACCTGTCCTGGGTCTGTCCCTTCCCAGCTCCTGCTGCACCCCCAGCCTGCCTGTTGGCAGGACAGAGCGGGAAGCTGAAACGTCCTTGGCTTGGTATAAGCACTGCTCTGCAACAATTAAAACATCGGGGTGTTATCAGCACTCTTCTCATCCTAAGCCAAAACATAGCACCCTACCAGCTACTAGGAGGAAAATTAACTCTGTCCTAACTGAAACCAGGACAGTCACACAGCTGTGCTGGGGAGGAAGAAATGGAAAGTCCCCTAGATGGAGTGAGAACTGAGAGTGGGATGGAGACAGCGCTCAGAGGGGCCAAATCCATAGCCAGAGAAGGAAGGCTAGCAGGCTTTCAGAAATGGTTAGTTTCAGATTTAACTTTTCTGTCTTTTATTTATTTACTTATTTATTTATTTATTTATTTTTGCATTCTCTGTGGGAACTGTGCTTCTGTTATTCCTGCTTCTTCCATTTCACACTGTCACGTAAGGCTTTCCCTGGACTCAGCTTTAGTCTTGGAGAAGAGTGAGAAAAAATTCATTTCAATTCAAATGAGAGCGTGTGAACAAAAGAAGACTTGTGCAAAGCCATTTATTCTCCAGATCTAGTTAGAGTTTTCCATTTTTTGGCAGCTTCTTACATACAGCCTGCCCTGAGGCTGAGGGTCTCTCATCTTGGGAACAAAGATGGGAACAAATGGGACAGCGACACATGTTCAACCTACCTTGACAAGGAACCCCTCATAGCATGACACTTCATAAGGTAGAAATACAAATTTCCATCAAACAGGATCTCCTGACCTGAGTTTCTTCTTAGATTTTGGTGAATATTTCTGGTCCCTGACTGAAAAAAAGGAAAGGGTATGAATTTTTGTTATGGCAGAGAAGCAATAAGGAAAAAAATCCATTGTGGTTGGTAAACAAATGGATTTAAAAGCACAGAAAGTGACTCTGGTACATGTCAAGAAGAAAGGCAAACTGACCTCATATCTACTAAGTTTTTCTCCAACTCCCATCCTCCAAGGTGGACCACTACTGCATAGCAGAGCTGCCCTGTGCTGTAGGAGCAGGAGATGCTCTTAGACATTTCCTGGTGCTTTGTGTCCTTTGCAGCAGCCTGGGATGTCCCAGGGCCACCCCACTTTGCTGTAGCACCCAGCAGGGATGACCACAGAAGACCTCAGGTATGCACAGTGCCCCCCTGACCAGACACATGCAGTGTGGGGTGGGCTTTGTGTCTCCTTTCACATCCCTGATGGGGACCAGGCCAATGTTCTCCCACCAGAGAAGGACACATAGTGCCAGACCCTGCATGGGTGTCATTGTCATTTGCTCGGCAATGCATTTCTGCACTTCTTGCACCTACCCTGTGTTTAAACTATGGACTGCATACGTGCTATATATGATGTATGTCTTATGTTGGCTTGGAGTCCAGCCACATCCAGTTATTTTTGCACAATCCCTGTCCTGATTCCACCCCAGCTCCCATTTTTGTGCTGAGAGTGCACAGGATGGGCAATCCCAGCTTCTGCATCGAGCTTTTCCAGCCCAGCAAAGGACTGGGCAGCAGCGTTGCTGCTTGGAGGTTTAGAGTTATTCTAGGGGGAAAAAAATATAAGGAAAAAAAAAAGCCCAAAAGCATACAGTAGGAGTACTCCCAATGCAGGAGGGAGGTGAACCGCCTGACCCCAGCAGGTGCTTTCTGTCCAGCTTGCAGAGAAGGAGGATGGCAGTGTGCTTAGAGCAACAGCAATTAAGACTCTGAGGACAAGCTAGGAAAACAACCACCGAGTTTAATAAGCTGGGACTGCCAGGCTACATGCAGGGCAGTGTCCTCTCCTGAAACTCCCTGTGGGGCCGTGGTGAGGATGCCAGCCCTTGCCAGCAAGCAGGGGCTGCTTGCACCGGTGGTGCCTCGGAGCTCCTCTGCGCCCTGGGAGCAGCCCAGAGCTTCTAAACCTGTGCCCTGGGTGTGCTCCTCAGCTGGGACATCACCTCGTGTCCCCCACCCAGCCCAGCGGCGTTACCCTCCTGCAGACAAGTTATCCATCTCTCACTCTAGCACAGAAAAGCCCCTGAGTTCAAACAGTTCAGGCTGCAAAGTTCGAAATTAAAAGGAAAAAGCAGAAATTAGCTGCTAACCTTTAATTTTCTAGTGATAGGAAACAATATTCCCCAAACAAACCCATCCTACCCCCATTTGAACTCTGTAAACCCCCCCGGTCTCCATTCCAGCCTGTGTTGGGTGACCTGCTCCCTATCTAATCTCCTCATATTGCACAAGGTGTTTGCTAACATCCAAAGTATCTTTTACTCTTATCAAAACCTTGGAGGCAGCTTGGTGTAAGCAGTAAGTCTTGTTAGGCAAACAAACACTTTTTCATATTAAGCTGTACTTAATAGCTGACCAAAAATTCACCGTCTCCTATTAATAAAATGCTGAGCTGGAACCATCTCAGGCGTTTTGAACACACCTTCTGAATATTTACATCTGGAGAGTACACAGTGTTTACAAGAACTCGTGTTTATTTATCCAAGAACACTTTCACAGAAAAGCTCCTTTATGACTAGCTGGAGGTTCTCCTTTGCCAGTTTATTGACCTTTAGCAATGTATGGCTATTTGTCTGGCGAAAACGATAGTGTTAATCTTAACCTGCCAGGTGTAATACATCTCGGTAACTATTTTTTTTTTCTTTTTTAAAAAAACAAGGTTTTGGGTGGCATTGAGGTTTGAGGCCAGCGTGGTTCAGTAGCAGGCAAATAACATTGCTATCTGATGGCACGTGCTCAGGGGCTGGAGGGAAGCGAGTCCGTGCTTGGAGCTTGCCCTTAGCACATCCCTGCTGGTCTCTGTGTCTCAGCCAGCAGTTCCCGGCCCTCCTCATGGCTTATATCCAGGGGTCCCCAGGGTGCCCCCCATGCGGGTGCTGCTGTGCACTGCCCAGCGAGCTGGAAGGCTTTCAATCCTCTCGCTGCCTACTCTGGCATTTCCTCAGAACTAAGTGTATTTATCCAAGAGCACTTCCGCAGAAAAGCTCCTTTATGCTTCGCTGTAGATTTTCCCTGCCAGCATCCCGACCTTTAGCACTCACCCACAGGTTTGCCTCAAAAAAAGTTCATTTCTGTTGAGTCTCCACATCGTGCTGTGCCGAGGCTGGTGGGCACTGTCCTGCCAGGTCCCCAAGGACGGCTGCTGAGGACCACCACGTGCAGAGCCACCTTTCCACCAACAGTCCTGGTTCTCCAGCTCTGCAAGTCCCCAGATAACCCCAGACAAGCAGCTCAGAAGTGAGGGGGGGAAAAGACAAGGTGGGAAGGCACAGGGGTGGATTTCAGACACCTGCTGGCACCCCTCTCCTCAAATTGCACGAGCAGACTCCTTAATTCAGCCCTCCATGTGCATGGAGGTTGTCTCCTAGTTAGAGTTAATCACAGATTTCAGACAGCATTTCTGTCATTTTATTTATTTGTTTATTTATATATTTATTTATTAGGGAGGAGGAAGCTATTTACTCATGCAGGGGGAGATTTGAGTTCAAGACCTGAATTTATGATTCGTTTTTCATATTTTTTTACATGAAGTAACAGAGGAGCAGAAACCGAATCCAGCTTTCCTTGCTCCCAAGGGCCCGACACCCAGACGGCAGAGTGGTATCACCTCTTCTTCATTTCTAGGAGAGCATACAGGGGGTGTAGCTGTTTGTGAAGTCTGGAGAACCCATTTCAGATGCCTGCACATTAAGAACTTGCTATGTTGGTGATAATATCTGTAAGTTCAAGGTGGGATCTGAGGGTGAGAGCACCCCAACCACAGAGCTCTCAGTGAAAACGGGAAAGGTGAAATCTGGTTTGGGATGGTTAAGGGGGAGCTGGGCAGAGGGGGAATGGGGAGAATGGGGAATGACTGAGGGACAATAGGGACAATTTGGTCAATGGGACCAAAAGCGGCAATCTGTGAGGGTAAATGGAAGTGGAAGCAGCATGAGATCACGATCAATTTCATTTTCCTTTTTTTAAATGGCAAGGAAACCATGTAGAAAAATACACTAAAACCACAAAAAAATGCAGAATTGAGCCTCCAGAAGTAAAGAAATAGGAGGATGAATGCTGCTAGGACAGCAGCTACAGGTGGTAGGCATTTTAATGGCATGGGCAATTAAACATTGGAAAGGCTTGTGAAGGGGATGTGGTAGACTACATCACTTGAAGGCTTTAATTCAAGTCCATAAACCTTAAAACACTGTCTGTGGTCTCCCTAGGCAGATATTGCTCTTGACAGAGGAATCATTGGGGCAAATTGTGCAGTGAGCTTTATGCAGCCACTCAGGAAGATGTTCAGTGTGCTATTGCTGCTCAGCAAGGTCTGGGAATGCCATGCCCTGACCTGGCTGTCTAATGCCTACTGTGCCAATAGGCAGGAAAGGATGCAAGGAAAGTGCTGGAAAGGCAGTGGTGGCACTCAGGAACTCAGGTGGATCTCAGAACCTGGTAATGCTGAGTTTTGTCCGTCAATTTGAACAATTAGGACTTAAATCTGGATTGCCAAGGAGAGGACAGTCTGACCAGAGAGTCTCTGTCTCTGCAGAGCTGTTGCTTGATGACCTGTGCATGGGCAAAGGTACCAAGATTATGAAAATAAAGGGAATAAATCTCCTCCAGCTACCAGTGGAGGAAGGTAGGGAAACTGCATTTCTCCATAGCCTGTTTCCCCTAGAGCTTTTCTCCATAGCTGATAAAATAATAATTTTATTTGAGAAAGCCCTGAGATCTGAGCCCAACATCCGCACTTCTTCCTTTAGGAGTCCATGAGCAAAAACAAGAAGCCAGATAAGTGTGGCTAGTGTGAATGTACTCCCGGCCTGCTCCTGGCTACTCAACATTTAATTTTGGCAAGGGAACAGCCCCAGACGTGAGGCTCTGGGGAGTATGCAGAGCTGGGGGATAGATGTTCAGCCAGCCAGGACAATCACAACAGTCTGGCCTGACTCTTCACCCACGGAAAGCCTCCAAAGTGCAAAGCGACCTGGAAAGTTCACTGGGAGCTGATGGTATTCAGCACCTCCCAGGTTCAGGCTGTCAAAGAGTGATTTTAATAGCACATTAAGTATGAGACTCTGGAACATGATCAAGACCTAACACAAGGAAGTAGCTTTTAATTAACAAGTTCCACATGCTGCATATGAGAAGCAAGAGCCATTCGAATTTAAAAAAATTAAGCTACGTATCAAAAAAACCTCCAGTGTTGAGTTTAGCAGATTTAATTTAAAATAAACATTTCTACTTCTAGGTGGCACAAAAGAAAATTTGCTTGAATTTAATTTTTTATACCACTGAAAAGGATTTTACAACTTAGAATATACGCTTTACTTCATGCCATACAACTGTTGAAAATTGGATTAATTGTCCTGCTTTCAGCAATTGTGCTGGCAGAAACCATTAGTAATTTAGACTCGTGGGGTTGGTTTTGTTTAATTTATTTCCAAAAAATTATTTTTACTGCAGAATGCTAAAATAACATGTAACCAAACATCTAGATTTATATGGTGAGCTTCAGCCAGTAAAAACCTTCGAATGGAAATAGCTGTGCTTGGGCCCTGCAGTCCTACAGAGCTTTGTCGAAAGCAGCCATGTGAAACCAGAAGCTTGAAGAGGTGGTTTGGTTTGGTTTTGCTGAAGTTTTTGAGTTAATGTTCATTATAGCATGGCAGCAATAGGTACCTCCCTGTTTTCCCTAGCTTTGGCACGTCCTTTTATCAGGCAAGAAGACACCTTTTAATGCTCTTGCAGTGTCACGGTGCTCTGCTGCTCCTGCTGAAGGGCTGGAATTAGCTGAGTCGGTTTTGTGGATGCATGTATTTTTTTTTTGAAGTCCACCTTGCAAATCAGATCACCACCTAGAGTTTCATAGGGTTTTCAGCAGCTTTTAAATGTTGCACAAAAAAACCTTCAGAATTCGTATTTAAAAATAAAACACCCCAGAATGAAGCTGTACTGTGGGAGGAAGGTATAGGGAGGACCAGAGGGACATCAAAGGTCACCGAGTCTGCTCTGCTACCGTGCACAACCACATCACAGGGTCTCCTTCAGAAGGTATTGTAGGTCTTCAGAAATCATTCCCCACTCCGCAGGGCCTTTGATAGCGAGTGTACCTAACTGCAGAGCATGCACAGTCCCAATTAAAAAGAGAAGAAGAAAAACAAAAGAGGTACATGTAAAGTCCATGCTAGCTGCTGTTAATATTTACAAAATAGTGGAAATCATCATTCTGCTGACACAAAAGTGATGAATCAGAGGTTGCTGCGTTGCCCATGAGGACCAAAGGCAGAACTTGCTTTACACTTAGCATTTTCAAGCTTTGCTCTGTAACAACAGCATCCCAGACTGGGTTCTTCATGAAAGTGAAGGCTGAAACTCCACTGCATAAGAACAACTCCATGTGTCAGGACATAAAGCTCATCCCAAGCAGGCCAGGAAAGCCCACAGGCTCCTGGGTGCCCCAGGCAGCTCCCTGTGGGCAGAGAGGTTCCTGCAGATGATTTTGCTCATGATGCTTCATACGTCAGCTGTGATGGTGGCACTCATGCAAGCTCCAGCATGCAGGTGACAGAATGATGCTCTGACTGGCATCCTATTTTCTACAAAGCAAGTTGCCTTTCTGCACATCTGATTCCCTTGAGGCATGCTCTGCTGATCGCTCATTTGCAGGCTGGACACTTCATGCTCGTGTAGCTCCTGTCCCTCACTGGGCACTTTTCCAGGGCCCTGCAGAAGCCAGGCTGCTGCAGGTGCTGCTGGGTCCCTCCCCACTCGTCCAAGCAGGGGCCCCACGTTAGCTAGGGGTATCGCTGACTTTCAAGGTTCCCATTGCCAACACGACAGGCTACAGGTTATCAGAACCAGCTTTACCAGCCTCATTTTCTATTCTAAAAACCAATCCTCTTGTGCCTATCCCCCACAAGTGCTGGCCATCCCTTGGCTCTCTGCTCGCTCCCTTCCACCGCTGGTGGTCAGAGCTGCCTCGCTGCCCTGCCAGCTGTCTGCAGTAATTGCTCTCTCTCTTTCCACCTCACCAGCTCCCCACCAGCTCCCCATCTGTTTTTCAGCTATAGCTTAAATCCCTTTTGATCTGATCCCCAGCCACTGGCTCCATCAGGCTGTTTCGGGGACCAGGCTCCCCCCTCCTCCACACCTCCCAGCTCTGTGGGATGCCAGCCTGCAGTGCTGAGCGTGGCATGGCCCAGGGTCCTGCCCTCCTGGGAGAACTTCAGCCTGATGACAGCATACCTATCTGTATTTTCAGCGTGCCTACTCATTTGGTTGAAATTAAGGCTTAGGGAGAACAGCCAGAGCATGTAGCACACTTCAGGACTGAACCTTTCCTTCCTAAACTGATGCACACACGTGCTGCAATGCGGGCACATAGGGAGCACCAACTCCCTCATTTCATGTGAAAGCCATTTTATTCACCCCAGCAGCTACTCAATGATGTAATCTATGAATTCAATGTAGTAACTCAATGCACTACTATTCAGACAATATTTTTGGACTGAAGACAAAGACCACCTTTGGGACAGCCTGATTGTGTGATCAAAAACAGCTACTGCTGCTGATTCTTTTGTACCCCAAACACTAGCACTGACTGTAAACCAAAAGACTAGAAGTTACGTCTAAGAACAACCTTCCTAGCTTGATCCATCTTCTGGATCTTGAAATTTAAGGCAGTTGCATCCACAGCATATACCATACATCCAACATATCTTAAGACTAAGGCAGCCCTTTTCACTGCTGGGTGAAGTGATTAGCCAGCATGTTTATGGACAGTTTGGCCATGCACTTTCCAAATGTGTACTTCAAAGAGTCTCTGTTTTCTCGGCGCTATGATAGATAAAACAGGTACACACGAGATACATCCACTTCTACAAACATGAATGCAAAGAGCTGGAGTACATGCACTGCAATTACAGGATAAGCAGAGAGACATTAATGTAAACTGTTGGTGAGGAATGTGTGTTTGGGCAATCGAGCCTCTCTTTTCATGTGCAGGAGCCAAGCACAGAAAAGGATCAAGGCAGAACTTGCAGGTGAGCACAGAAATCTGCAAAATACAAAAAGCAGTATCTGGAAATTATCTGAGACACCTAATCCATATAAGAAATTACTGCACCCATCTTTTTTAATAGGTTGATAAATGGAATGCAGTGGGTTACCTTGGCATGGAAATTAGTGTCTTTGGTAAAGATTTGCAAATTTATAGAGAAGGAAAACAAATGGTAATCATCACTTAATGTAAACCCAAGGAGAAAGCTGAACTTCAGTGACTACATTAAGCTTGCTTTTAAAGCCTGATCTAGCAAAGCACTGAATAACCCCAGCTCCCAGTAAAATCAGTGGAAGCTCAACATCTGCAAAAAGCTCAATCAGCTTTCCTCCATGGTTTATTGCATTAAAAACAGGAGGTGTTATTGTGAGACCAGAGGAAAGTTCCAGAAAGATCTGGAATGAAGATCAAAATCCCGTGAGAAGAACCTGTGAGAATGAAGGTCAAAGTCCTGTGAGAAGAATCCTGTGAGCAGCAACCTGTGGTGTTTGAACAGCGGGAGACTTGGAGGACCTAGGAGAGAGGGTGAGCCACCAGTGATGTGGTTAAATGGGGGCTTGCTGGAGCCACTCTGCTGGGTCCTGGGCCTCTTTCGCTACCTGCTGAGGGTCAGGAAAGTGACAGATTTGTGTTGACAATGTCCCCAGCAGGCAGGCAGGTGCTTCTGTCCCTGACCTAGCCAGACAGGAAGGTGTGTGGATGACATGGACCTGCTCACAGCGCGTGGTTTGCAAAAGGACTCACCTGGAAAAAAATAAATAAATAGGATTTTAACAAAGCTGGAAGCAGCCCCACATGCTTTGCATTATTCTCTGTGGTCCCTGACTGCATCTTATTTCACATTTCACTATTCCACCAGGCTTGAGCTGGTGCTGCTGAAGGGAAATGTAGGAACTAGCAGCGATGTGCTCATGTAGGACCCAGAGGTGCAGGGGCCTCCAGGGATGTCTGAAAGCCTTTTGGATAGTCTTGCTCTGTGCCAGGTTTCTCTCTGCTCTGCATTTCTTCATTGTGTTCAGATGACATGCAGCTGTGTCTCACAGAGACACCAAACCCAGCGGCAGATGCTCTCCTGAAGCTCCCAGGCTGCAGTCCTTAAAAGGACCCAGTTCCCATCCTAGTCATAAAACCTCAGGCTTATATGTGCTCAGCTTCCTTTGCCAGCCCTGAGGGCCCTAAGCACTTTTGTCCTATTCCTTGCAAAGGCTTTTCCATGGGTGGAAACTTTCAGTCCTGCACTCGGTTGCTGCTACCATGATGTCTGGTACAAGCCTGCTCTTGGCTTTAAGTAACTTTCCTTCATTCCTCTTTGGCATCAGAAAGCTCCAGCCATTATAAAATTAATTTCTCCCTATAAGGCACTGCTAGAAAGACAGAAGGGTGAAAAGAGACCTTTCCCCTCTCACAGCTGCATTGGGTTTTCTGGATGGATTCAGTCTCAGCTGCCCCAAACACAGGTGCTTCCTTTCTTTGTCCCTCTCCCTCTTTACAGTCAATGCAGCCCATCCACTCTCATCTGTTCTTACAGCTTCTTGGGGGAAAGGACAGGGAAAACAAAGGGTTTACAGAAAAACACACTTGATCCCAGGGAAAAAGCCAGGCTTGGACTTGTGCTGCCACTGATGGTCACTGAGCTGTCATGCTGGGAGTAGCATGATTTTTTTTTTTTTTTCCTGGCTGGCAAAACACCTCTGCACTGCAATACAAACACTGCTACCACCCAGCTGAGGTGTCTCAAGTCCCCTAAGGGTTAGGCAGATCCAAGCTGAACCCAGATAAGACAGTATGTAGAGAAGTACTAAGTTTGGGATCTGGGAAGCAGTATAGCTTGTCTGGCACCAGGCTACTCCTCGTTAATGAGTCCCTCTGCAAGATTCATTAACTTGGCCAAAGCGCTGGGCTGACAAAATTACCCTGGAGAAGTCTGTGCAGCTTTCTGATGGACCTCCACCTGTGCTGCTCTGCCTGTTCTACCTCTCATTGGGCACTGAGCTTAAGGGTTGAGGACATGTTTAGAAAACGAGAGGTCCAGGACCAGTAAGCAAATCTGCAGCCAGCTTCTATGGGGCTCAGGGGCCTTGTTCTGAGAGCTGTGCAAGTCCCTTACACCTGAGGTCTCTGCAAGAAGGTAAGTGGGTAACTGCCCCTCCTGCTCTTCAACTGCCCTGCCTGCACCATTAAAACAAGTCCACTATTTAGCAGAAGCCACAGCATGAAATGACATGAGGAAACTATCCACAGGGGACAGGCAAGGATAAGTGTATACTTGCTTATAAGGTAGGCAGATATATGCTGGAAGAAAGAGGAAAATGAAGAATGCAAAGTGAAGCCATACCTGGAATTCATTGAGATATCTGCAAAAGTACTTAAGGGGGCCTCCTTTGGGTTAAGTCTTTCATGGGTAGCCAGAGAAAATTATAGTCTGGTTGAGTTATTTCATGCACATTAATCTTTCTGCAGCAATCACCACCTTCTTATTCATAATCTTTAAATTAAGGCATGTATTAATTATTTATACAGCTCCATCCATCTATATGGATGCTTTACAAAGCAAATAAAATGAGGCCTTGTTTGCAGAAGAGTGTATAATTTAGCACAGGCAGATGCAGAATGGGTGAAAAATTCAGCAGTGGAGAAGAAACTAAGATGGGAAGGACTTTCAGAGGAGGTTGCTTTCCAGAAGAAAAGCAATGACACGCAGTGGCATGGAAGGGCTGTTGTGCTGGGAAGTGGAGCTTGGAGAGGATGGCCAAGACGGGGGTGCTTGGAGGTGGGTGAGGGTGACAGGGAGTGTGGTAGAAGCAGCAGGGTCTTGAGAAAAGGCAATGGAAGTGGTATGACTTCCTGGTCAGGCTGCCTTTGGGGTGATGGAGAAAACATGCATGACAAAGAACAAAATGCCCCGGGGGGTGGAAAACAAATAATTTAAGTCCAGGAGGTTTTCAAGGTTTTAGTTCTCTAGTTCTTTTGCGGGACCTCTCTCATTTCTGTTTATCCATTGAACACAATGGTCTGACCACGGTGCTGCTTAAAATTCTTTCAGATGAGTGAAGGAGTAACAGCTGCACAGACACAGGAGGATGAGCTGTCACCCTTGGGTCATTATTCACATCTTGCACTGCTGAAGGAGTCCAAGGTTCAAACTTTCCTCCTGGATTGCTACTGGATTTTCCATGAATTGTGTTGAAGGGTATGGCCTTTGATCCCAGCCTTTGCTCCTGCCTTTCCAGGCTGGTACCTCCTGCTAGAACGGCAGGAGAGGGAGGCACAGCACATGCTGACACATCATTTCTGCTCATCTCACTCACACCAGAGCACAGTGCATGATGCTTACTGAGAGAGCTAGGCAGTTCACAACACAGGCCACTTGTGAAAACAAGAAACAACACCCCCCAACCTTCTTAGCAACCTTCTTAGCTCAGGGAAGCCAGAGAAATTTTTCTTTGTTTCAGGGTCAGCACAATCAGCTCCCCTGCCCCCTGTGGCAAGCTGTAGCCTATACCTTAAAACTCTTTCTCTTTGGCCCCTTGTGACCTGCAACCACTCAGGACTGTCCAAGTGGAGCTGCGAAATAGGGTTAGGAAATTTGCTGTCACTATCTGCACATCTGCAGGGTACCAGGACACACACCTCAGGTCCACGTGGCCCGCCCCAGCTGGCATTGCTTGTGCATGGGAATGGGCTGTTTGTGGCTGTTGGGTATCTGCTCAAAGAGGCACTCACCCTACAGCATGAAAACTGCCAGAGATCAGATATCTTTGCTGGGAAATAATCTTCTTATCCTGTGAAGCTTTGTGATTTAAAAGACGTTCCAGTTTGACATATCCTCAAGATATATTGTTGTTTTCTTTGGGAAAAACACAGAAAACGAGCTCTCCTGAATCTTATGGTTGTCACTGGATTCACTCATGAGGTGGAAAACTCATGCTCAAACTTCTGCTCTAGAGTGAGTCAAACGTTTTTTGTCTGCTGACTGGATGTTTCGAATACCAACACGTTGCAAAGGCTCTTTCCCTGTCTTTGCCTCCATATTTTGTTTACTGCTTCAGAGCCCCTTTCTGAGTAAACTTTAATCAGAACAGGTAAGTTTCCATGAAAACTGGTGATTTTTGCTGAATAACTATTTTGCAAGCAGAATTGCTCAGTCGAAAAACACCCAAAGGTTTTGGGGAGAAAGTACCTTAGGGCGACTGCCCTTACATACCTGCACTATCCTCTGGTCTATCCCTTGTGAGACAGGCCTGCCACCCTCTCTCCACAGACCTCTCATGTTTACGAAAGAAGAGCATTTATTTATTTACATCTTGCTCCCTCCTTCTGTCAACCCTTGCCCTCCATGTGCAGTTCCCATGGTACGCCTGGGAACGAGGATCCTGTAAAACATTCAGCTCTTGTGTCAGGATTGCACTGAGCTCGAAGTCTGTCTGTGAGGACCTGCACACCCTGGCACTCCCTTCCTTTCACAAGGGTCTGGTTAACTCCTGGGCATGCTGGAGCTCAGTCCAACCCGTTTTCCCACAGCTTCATCCCTGTGGTGCTTTCTGAGCAGTGGTGCCCAGTCCTGGGCACCCCAACCAGTTTGGGGGACAGGGCTCTGCCATGGAGAGGAAGGGTGGTGGGACCCTGCCTCAGGCAGAGCTACGCCTTTTGGGTAGGGCTGCCTGGAAGCCTCCTCTGAGGCAGAGAATACCAGAGATGTACAAAGGGATGCTAAAATCCAGGGTAGTTTGAACAGATACTATAAACGGTGTGTACATATATATATATATTAGATGAAGCTCAAAATCTGTTGGATAAAACAAAGTGAAAATAAGAAGAGATTTATGGACCTGTCTTCCTCAGCATCCTGAGTTTCTGTGGGTGGGCATTCTCCTCCAGGAATGGCTGCATGCTGCCAGTTTGATGATTTTTGGAGGTGCAGTGATACCACACAGCCAGTCCACATCATGACAGCAAGCACCATCCATCCATCCATCCATCCATCCATCCATCCATCCATCCATCCATCCATCCATCCATCTCTGGTATACGTGTACTCCGTGCTACTCACAGTACCCTCCCAAACTCTGCTTTGCAAAGCACCACCATGAGGGGAGCACCAGTCCATGGCCCACCTGGCTGCCTCACTCTGTGCTCTCCCAAGCACAGGGTCCTCTCCTTCATGTGAGCCCCATGTAGCAGCCAAGGCAATGACCCACCTTGCTTCTCCCATCCAGCCACAGGTCTATAAGAGAATTAACAGGTACCATCCTTTGCAGCTAACAAAATAAGATGCCTATAGGGCAGTTATATCATTGTTTCCTTGATAACGATAGACATACACGTTGGCAGAGATGCCTAGCATCACAGACCTTGCAGTCTGATATTCCTGTGGTGACTCCTGGAAAACTCCTACAGACCTAGGATTGCAACCTATGAGAGGCATGAAACACAGGATCTCTTACCCTGTTACATTTGCATCCTTATTCTGAAGCTTCTTGATATAAGTTCCCAACGCTTTTAAAATAATTTACCAAAGTCAGTATTTTGCCCTCTTGTCTTATATAAAGACAGTTTTTCTTGTTCTTCCTTCTCTCCCCTCTCTATATAAAGTAAAACTGAAACAAATGGCAGCACACACAGTAATGAAATGCAAACATCTACTGATTTTCTGGAATTGCCAGGTCTAAGTGCCACCACCAGTAAACCCCACACACAACCCCTCC
Source organism: Anas acuta (assembly GCF_963932015.1). NCBI lineage: Eukaryota > Metazoa > Chordata > Aves > Anseriformes > Anatidae > Anas > Anas acuta. Next base: position 19,469,831 of record NC_088979.1, read on the forward strand.
ATTTCACTGGCAGGGCATGGGGGAAGAAGAGGACTCATTCTTGCCTAATTCATTTTAGATGGTTTCTGAAAAATGACATACTTTTTACACAGGTGGATTCAGCCTCTCATCATGGGTTTCTCAGTGTCACTTCTCTCCTTGTGTGACTCCAGTGCTTTTCTGTTACACACGAGAAGGCTGCCTGTACAAACGGTGAATGAGTCAGCCAAAAAAGTAGATGTCCTGACCTCAGTTAAATTTTCAACATAAAAAAAATATATTTTTTTCCAAGTTACTGTGAATATAAAGCCATGCCTCCCATGATCAAGCTTGAATCTGGTAGTTTACTAGGTAAGTTGGTTGTGCTTTGTTATACACTTTTAATTATTTATTTGCCCTACACTTCTTCAACCAAGGACACTTTCCATAGCAGCTTTCCATGTCATGTAACTGGTAATATGCAGTGACTTCTCTTCTTAAAGTATCACATACCTACGCACAAATCATGGAGTGTGTGGGCTTGACATTGTTTTAAAGGTCATCTCTATTTTCCCCTAAACATATTTTCCTGCTTATTTAATAATGTCATTTTTGGACAACAACATGTAAAATGTTTCCATGTCATAGTCAATAAACAGCTTTTCTAATTAAAAAGGTGAGGAAGGTTTATATTTGGGGGAGAAGGGAAATAATGGATACAAGACACAGCTGCTGATATTTGGATACTACTTTGTGAATGTAATATAATCCTAACTACTCCAACATAAATCCCATGTGCTCAGCGGTCAGCTAGGCAACTGCTTGCCTTATGTCCACATTTTAATTTTTCTTGGAAGTGTGTGCACGTTGGAAACCTGGCCACTCAGCAGCTGGATTATGGCATTGGTGGTTTTTAGAATTCTCGCAATTTATCCCATTTGATGACATTTCTTGTGTTCTCCTGGTTCTTGACCATTTCTAGTTGTCTCTCTCTGGTTTCTGTGTGTGAGAATGGGCCTGGATCCAGTAAAATATTTAAGCATGTGCTTAACTCTGAGTACCTGATAAAGGAGAGGGCTTGGGAAGTACTGACACAAACACTCCTCTAAGTACCAGTCAGTTATGTCTGAGAGCTCTTTGGGTGAATGGGCTGCAAAGATGATAGAAACACCTGGTGTGACAGACAGTCTTGAAAGAAGGTGCACAAGCAAGAGGTAGCATCCCTGGGGCAGCTGTGTTAGCTGTGTTCTGACAGCTCTGAGCCACTGACCCAGCCTGGCCCTCCTATGCCTGCTATAGATGTTGGTGCTCATTTTTTTCACAGATGGAGAAGACTTTCGGAGCTATCCCAATCCCTTTTAGGGGAAAGGCCTTTCTATGCACATGAGATGCCTCCTAACATCACGTCAGTTTTGAATTCATTACCATGCTGTTCCTTTCTGTGCTGAAGCCCTCCTTGGAACTGCTGCACAGAGGTATGCCCCAAAAGCCACTTCTACAAAACTCCCTTAGGTCTGTGGCTTCCCTGACCTGTCAACTCCATGAGCCTCTTCTCCACCCACCTCAAGGGTTTTGTGCTCATCCCCACCCAGGCAGCTGGACCAAGCATGTCTGATGTGGCACCACACCAGGTACATCTCTGGAAACCAGGCAGAAGACAGGCAATGCATTTTCTTTGTATGCACAATGCACTCGGTGCATGGTTTGCTTTCACTGGCTTTTAGATGTTAGTTACATTAAGATATTTTTTTCTTTTAATGTTATTGATAGGATCCATTCAATAAAACTTTAAAATGGCTTCTTCTCTCATTATAACTGTTGTCAGTACTACCACTTGAAATAAAATTTTGTTATTTGCTCTTTAAACCTATTAAAAGAAAATCAGTATTTACATCAGGCTTCATCCACCGGACGTATCCTTGTCAAGACAAGCTGACTGCTCTCACTCACTTGTGCAACTTGAGCTGCTTGTAACCTTTTCCATTGAAAAAGATGACTGTGTTTTACTGAAGACATGCAAATAAATGCCACCTATCAAGTCCTTCCTGGTTTGCAGATGTTAAGTGACTTTTCTCTCAGTTTTATGCAGTTTAAATTAGTATTTGAATTAGTTAGACAAAAATGCTTTAAAATTAAGAAAGTGAATGCTTTCCACATGGACACTTTTTATGCTTTCTTCAGCCTTTTATTACAGAAAAACTGGGCAATTCAAATAAGACTCAGAATTGTATATTAAAACTGCAATTTTACTTCTGAAGAGAACCTTGCTTGACAATGGTTATACAGATTTTCTTTCCAAGCCACTTAATTCAAAACATGTTTCATTACATTTACTATATTACAGTGATTTAATAAAGTATGACTTTAATTTTAATGTCCATCAAAATATAGAACTTTTAATATGGGAGAACTCCTTTAATCCCACTAAAGAAAAGCACCATAGCAAAATCTTTGCCAGAAATACAGATACTTTCAAACAACATCTCTGAAACACTGTTGGAAATTTTGTTATTAACCACTCTGAGTTTTAACAAAATGAATTTAATTTCTGTTGTTTTTCATAAGTGTACTGGTAAGGACCTAAATATCATAAATTTCTTCTCCTGTATTTTACAAAAAAGAGATTTGCTCTGCGATCACTGAATACATGTATTATACAGCTGGTAGGGAAGTGTCTAAGGAAGTGATGAATGCTCTTTGACAACTTTTCTTGTCTCCTCAATCTTTTGAGGTGTTCTTTGATCTGACACTTCTTTCTACATCATACATGACTTCATTTCCCAGTGCAGTAATAGGCAGGGACAATGCTGGTCCTCCATACTGAAGATTTATCTGCCCTGTGTACTGCAATGCCATGTAAAGTTTCCCAATTACCTCTGTAGACATCCCCTGTGTAAACACATTTGGCATCAGTAAAATAAATGAGAGGAGCTATATAAATCTAAGTTAATCTAATTCATCTGGAGAATGTACATAATATGCCTGTGTTACCAGAGATCATGTAATGTTATTGTAACCAAATTTCCACACTTGTCTTTGTTGTGATTTCCTATCTCCCCCCTCCTCCCCCCCCCAATAATCTGTATATCATCACTCAGAGATTTGTACATTTGATAGATTAGCATCTTTCGGGGCAAGAATCTCTGAGGCTACATACATAGTAAATAGTGAAATTAGGATGCACAGATTTCATAATACTCAGGCTCTCTGTTGTGTCCAATCAGCATTTAATAAAACCAATATTGGTTTCAATATAAATTCCACATGTGGGGCTGTATATATACATATTTATGAATAAGAATATATAATATTATTATAACAATAACAATTAAAGGACATAATATCTCAGCGGTGTGTCTATTTCCAGACTTGGGTAAATCACAGTAGAATAGATGAGGATGATTTTCTTGTGCTCTATTTCTGATAAAAACCTATTACAGCAGGTTGGGTGAGTTTTCTCCTTTCTCAGGGGTAAGACTGTACAAACACAAAGCAGATTTTTTTCCCCAGAACCCTTCTGTACAGCCCTTAGGCATCAATCCTCCTGAGGTCTAGGCACCAGCTGCTGAATGGCTTTGTAGTCCTTTCCTTGTAAAGGCGTGCAGTTGTGTCGTATGGGTGAAAAAATAAAAACAAAAAAACAACCCACCCACCCAACCAAGAAACCATCCCACAAAAACAAACACTGAGTCCACAGGCAGTTTTGAATTTGTTCCAAAGCCTATATCCCTCCTAAATTTGTTGTGCTGCTTTGGGACTAAGTCACAAAATGTGCTTCATCCTTTCTGCAGCCAGCGGTTTAGGGAATTATCCCACACCCACCAGTCCAGACTTGGTTTTCTGAACCCCTGGCAAGCGAAGGGACCCAGCAGATAATGGGACAGCTACGTAGGCAATGACTTTTAGAGGTGAAACAGGTTCAGAAGGCATCTGAGCAACATCTCTGCTTTCCCAGCAAGCCTCTGAGCCTACCTCTGTGCTCAGAGGTCCTTCACCAGGCAGTAACAACGGCATTGCTGGTAGTGCAGGGGGTGAGGAACGAGCCCCTCGTGCTCTTGGGTTATGCTCACTCAGCAGGCACTGGGTGCAGTCTGTTCTGCTGGCATGGGATGAGGACACCGGTCTGCCAAAGCACCTGAGCTCCACCCACAGAACTGACACCTGAATCCTGTTATTCCCCACAAACACACAGCTTTGGAGAAAGGTGGGTGGAGAGGGCAAGAAAAGCATGTTCACAAAGTTGTGTAAGCTCATTCTGTGCACAGCTTGATAGTTGCAATATCAATTATGCTCCTTAGCTTCCAAGAAACAGCTGACCACAAGGATGAAACTCGTGTGGGAGGAAGAGGGAGCATGCTTGGCAGCTGGCCTCCAACGCAGGAATTGCTGCCACAGGAGGACAGGTTAGTAACAAACTGGCCTTATTTGGAGCACAGTACAAGATTTTGCAGCTTCAGACTCAATTCCTTCCATTGTAATATCTCTCAGAGAGCAGGAAGAAGGGGACAATGATGAGGTTTCTCTTTCTGTGCAACTTTAACATTTATAAGGCACAGTGGTCACTTGAGCACTTTCACTTGGTCACAGTGGTGACAGAGATATAATGGTTTTCTCCTGTAGATTTAGGGGATTTGTGGTTGTGGCTTATGTTTTTTCTTGTATTAAGCTAACCTGGGTATGTAGTGTAGTGTTAGAAACCTATACTCTCAAAGGATATTGTCCCCATGAAAGCTGCAGTAACTCTGGGGGAAGAGAAAATTATTCCCTTTATTTTGGATGTATTTTAGATTGCCTAGAAATAATAGTACTAGTTAATAATGTTGTAATGCTATGGTCTCACAAAGAGGAAACACTAAACTTGGGGTATTTTGGTGAAATACCATTATGTTAAACAGTCTTATGGCTGCTTAAAAATATTTATGAATATAAAGACTGGCTTTTTTTTTCCTTGGGTCTTTACACGCTGCTGATATAGAAAGAACAGTCATCAGTCATTTTTAGATGCTGCTCTCATAAGGAGGAACCAATAAAACATTTTAGGTCGAACACATACATGTTATGTTTAGAACAACCACCCACTATGTACCATATGCTGTCACACTCTCTTAACAGAATGAGAAAGACTGAGTTTCCCCATTTATTTTTAAGGCATTTCTCATTAATACCTCCCCCATAGTACTTAATTTGCTTTAATATTTACAAATAATAGACGCTATTTCTTTTCTGAAGTAACCTGAAATACAGGCATTCAGTGTTCCATGCTCATGCTACTGTAATGCTTCTAACTTTGTATTACCTGTGTCATGAAGAAAGATTACTGAAATGGACCAAGCCCTACAAGTAAATTGAAAATGTATTACGAACTACCTCATTATAATAAACGAATGAGCTAAAGAGTACCTGAGTGTTTGAGGCCTAATCCAGCAAAGCATGTTGTAAGTGTGGAAAGTCTTGAAAAGAAAAAAGAAGTTATCCCACAAGACTGCAAGAGTGTTTTGTGGAACACACTGTAGGTGTTCTGCAAGACTTTGTCAAAATGCTCAGGACTTTAAGAAACTGACAGTTAGTAATATAATACTGGGTTTTTGATGTCATAGCCTCATATACAAATTATTTTGTAATGGCTAATACTTTCCATAAAGTTAAAATAATGTTGAGACAACAGTAGCATGTGGGCCATACCTTAGGCTGTGCATCATTCCATGTCTGGAGGGGCAGGAAAGGTTGAGCTGTCCCTGACTAACGCCCTTATCCCCATATGCCACAGGCTCCCCGAGGAGCAAGGGTAAAGCTGGATCCATCTGACAGGGTTGTCCTGCCACCATGGCACCCACAGAAGGGCTAATCCATGGCTTGGGCGTGCTGTGAAGGTGTGAGCATAAACAAGCTAAAACTGACCCATAGTCTTGGCAAGGTGGAAGAGGACAGTTATTTATACCCATTTACACTGAATTGCATCAATGTGCGGAACACTATAGTGACAAGATAGCTGTTTTCCCTCTCCAGACACATTTCTAACCTGTCTGCTTAAAACTGACCTGGGAAGTTAAGAGGTAACCCCCCAAGGCAACTGGAGGGACTGCATGGTTACCAGGAAGTTTTTGCCAATTTATTCTCTGTCACACTGTCTTTTTTGATGAATCTTATGCTCCTGGACTTTTCTCTTTGAATATTTTCAGACCTTGTGCATATACATGAGCAGAATAATACAGATTTAGACCATGTCCTCAGAAAGCGGGTTAAACCACAGACTAGTGTATGACTGCTTGCTGTGTGCTGCCACGGGAACAAAGTGAAGGAGATGATGTGACATCGGCTGGTGGAGAAAGCAGTCATACCATGCATATGCAAGTGATTACTTTTTGAAACAGAACTAGCCTCATGGAAAATGCTATTTATTGCTAAGCATTCATAGAGGTTGCCATAATTATAGAACAATTAGGTAGCAGGATCTATGGGGCAGGGTCTTTAGTGACCCTGGGAAGCAGCAAGCATACTTTGAGATACACTAACCAACCATACCCAGCTTCATTGGGACTGTCTGGGGAGTCCGCATTGTGCTCTCATGATCGTTGGATCAGCTAGATCAATCAAGAATAATCTGAAGAGCAATTATGGAGTGGTAAATTGTGTCAGGGAAGTGAGTACATTGTCTAGCTGTAAAATGTGATTTTTCTGTGCTGGTGGTTTTGGGAGATCCTTTCAGTTCAGCTCAGTGGGAAGTTCACACTGCTACAGTGCTTCCTTTGCAATTGAGTAGGTGGCGGGATGTTCATGGTCTGCCACTCTTCAGGGCCTGGAAATACATGTACAGTCCCTACCATAGTGGGAAAGGACATGGTTTACCTGTATGGCACACCTCCTCTGATGATGGTATTACAGCTTTAATCCTGAAAGGCTTTTCCCACATCTGTTCTCCTCATGTTCACCACCATCATTTTGTCTAGATTCCTCTTAAAATGCCACCCTTTCCACATTGCCTACAGAAGGCAAATATATTTACCAAACAAACCAACCTGCTACAGAGCCATGACTCTGGTCACACACCTTGATTAATTCTGGTTGTATTTTGGTAGTCATTGGCTTTCCTTGCCTCATCAACTGTTTATCAATGCCACCAATTGCCTCATGTGTGAAAGTGATCAGTAAACACAGTGAGGCAAAGATCAAATCACTTCTGATTCTTTGGTAAAACTTCCTGAGCTCACTAAAAAAATAATAATTGCTGTTCTTTTGTAAGGGAGGATCATTATAACTTCTAAAACACTGGTAAAGGAAGGAAAATGGGGATGAAAGGACTTTAATGTTACCCAACATGGCATTGCTGGTTGCAAATATAGCTTCCTTTCCTTAGTTAAGTCCTACTGGAAACCTCTGCTCATTTGCTAACAGCTGTTCTGGAATCAGCAGAGCCTCAGGATCCACTCTTTTGAAATGACCTAATCATGTATTACTGTCTTGCAATTTACTCATTAACATTTAAAGAAGCCCCTAGCAACACATTTTTCAAGAGTGGCTATGACAAACTGCCTTCGTATCGATTTCTTTGGTGACTTATTTGCTTATGTGTGATACCAAATATTGTATGCAAATTCTAAATAGTTATCAAGGGATGACTTATGTAGTATCACTATAGTTCCTTATAAAGGTCTACTGCAAAGTGTGTGATCCACTTCTGCTGTTCTGTCAGTGTTCATTGCAGACCATTTTTTTGTGAGAGGTGGTGTGCAGGAGATGGTAGAATGACTGTGAATATTTTGAAAATCACCATCTGTTTTGTGGAATCCAAGATGAACACCATCCCTGTGAAACCAGAGAAAGCAACCATCAGACTGTACAGTTTCTGTTGGTGATCGCTGTGCTTTGGCATTAGAATTTTCCTATACAAAAGCAAAAGAGCCCTGCACTGAGCCTTAGAGCCAGCTTTAAGAATTGAACAGCTGGCAAATAAATGAGACCCAATCTGCGTGCATGCAAGTGGAGGCTGCGAATCATATCCTTATCATGAAGGTGAGGAAAGCGGGAAAATCTAGGTTGATAAATGAAAATAAGAGAGAACGAGAGGGCAAGACTTATGGAGTATGGCCTCTCCAGTTCCAGGTACAATGCACATTTGTTTAAAAAAAATAAGAAGGCAAACCAAAAACCAACAAATCCACTGAGTAGAAAATGCAAAGCACAATATAAATGCTAAGGGATATTTGTCTGGATGATTTATACACATATAACATTCCCTTCCAATTAAATTTACAGCCATTTAGCTGTACCTGTATTTTTGATCTGTTAGTTCTGTAAGAGTAATGCACTCAGTACCATTAAGGAGAAGTGAACCAGATAAGCAAACTCCTGGATGGGAGCACAGTCAGGCCATTTGGGAAAACCTGTGTAGAGAAAAACTTCTCTTTCCCTGTCCCACTGGCTTACGCTTTCTTCTCCCACGACTTACATGCAAGGGGGAATATTGAGAAAATATTGGCATTGTTGCAAGAATACTTTGGAGCTCATCAGGCAATCTGTGCATATTTTCACAAATATTTTTAGTGGGGGGAGAAAAGTACATAATTTAGACCTGCAAAGAGGCATGTTTAACTTGCACTCTCCTCTGGCCACTTACATGGAACTTTACTCTCCTCCGCTCTCTAAACACAGATAATTGCCATGGTAACCGCTGTATTTCAAGACTCTTACACATATACTCACACCTTTCTTAAAGAAACACAGAGCACAACAATGTGGGACCGAAACAGTAAATCACCGGGCTGTTTTTTATTTGTTGTTAGCCAACTGTCAGGATTTAGGGAAGAGCTGGAGACTTTCAACCCCTATCAGTTTCAGGCCAAAACCCGAAGATGTTTAGACAGACACTTTGACATCTTCACTGAAAATCTGGATGTTGTTTGGTAACCCTGGGCAAGGAATGACTGATGATCTCCCCGGGTGCAGGGCTAGAAGATTCCTGAGCTAGGGAAGGAGATTAAGGGCCTAAATACTGAAAACCAATGAGCCACCTTTAGGATTAGGCACTAATTTATCAGAGTGTGAAGCCGTGACATGCAGGGAGCTCCCTGGTAACACAGTGAACTTTCAACGCTGCTGGACTTGAAGGTCCTTCTGACAAATACACTTCTTACATACATACCCTTATATCTATAGATACATCTGTCTCCTTGCTGACTAGATGGCCTGCACCGAGAAATGCCTCTGCACACTGCCCCTGGGGTATGCCAAAGACAGGAGGGAGGAGACATGCCAGGGTGCAAGGCCCCCCGACCACCCCATGCTGCCTCTCCTTGCTGGTCCCTTGTGGGCTTGAGAGCATCTGACACAGGTCAGAGAAAGCAGTCTGAGGGCAGTGTCCAACCGGGATATATAAACATACCTGATGTATAAACAGTATTTTTTTTTCCTCTCCGGTTATCTTTGATAGGTGAATCAGGAAGTAAAAACGATAAATAGTTTGTTTGGGAATGGAATGAGCTTTGTGTTTTCCTTTGTGTTAATGACCTCAATCTTTGCAGTCTGAACTTCTATCTCAGTGTGTTCTTACATGCTTGACGAAGCATTGCTAGATATTGTTTGGAAGATGAGAGCTAGAGAGTATTTTGAAGAGGAGGGAAGGTCTGAAATGCTTGAAAGAAGCAATATGTTAAGCAAGCTTACATGGCTAAAGTACAAGTAAGCCTTCAATTCTGAAGTATCCCTATAAATCAAAATAGCACCCCTTCTCCCTCCCTCTCAAAAAAAAATTCTCTGTCTGGGAGTAGGGATATTAATTTGTCTGGATGACATGTTGATTGTGGCTTGTTCTTGGGAGATTCTTTCCTTCCACCACCAAGGTGCAGCTCATCCCCCTTCTGCGTTTGGTATTTGTAATAAATTTCAGAACTCTCCTCTGATCCTGTCCTGGGGAATGGAACTGGAAGCGTTCACAGCAATTGCCGGCTGCTAAACCATATAAATTTAGTTTTCACAGAAAGAAATATTTGCATGAAATAATAAAAAGTTTTCCCTCCTTCCCTGGAGAATTTGATCATATGGGAATCCAACTGACACAACAACATTCTCTTTTCTGCAGGTCTGGAGGAGAGCTCTGCTTAATTTAAACATGCCTGCAAGTGTCCAAGGTCATGTTAAACTGGCAAATGAATTAAAGATCCTTCTTTCAAATATTCGTTGGTATCTGTTAATTCCCCCCAAAACAGGGTTGCTTTAGTATGGTCTGAACATGCAAAATTCAGGTACCCTCTTCTCTGAAAACTGACAATAAGTTTTTCCAATTCAGTCACCTCAATTGCTCACAAAAGAGGAAAAAATAACAGCAACTATTCATTAAGAAACAAAGTACAGAAAAGCTTACTGTCTGCAATTATGGTCCAAATTTATACTGAAATTTAGACCTTGTTGACTTATGACAGTTTCATTTATTTTAATTAGAGAACTCCCCAGAACTCTGCTGTGATTGCCATTATCCAAACAGCATTGCTAGTGTAGGCTTTAGCATTTGGAGTCAATTTTGGAAGAAGTTACAATCTTCATAGTGCAATGAGAGTTTTTTTCTTGAGGGGATACACCAGCAGGGCATGGATTTTGTTTCTTGTAACGCAAACAAAAAGGGAAAGCTGTTGTTATATTATTGGGTTATTTATCTTGCTGTCATTCAGTTGCATGGCCATAGAAAAGATCAATGCTAAAACAGGCAGGTCACTGTCTTCTCTATCTCCACTGCTGCTGGGAAGGAGAAACAGCCCACACCAGAGGAGCAGGTGCTGCTCTGCCTGGGCTAGAGTTTTGTGTATGGATTTTAGACAAGCAGATCTTTCCACTGGCTGGTGGGTCTTTGTGGTCAAATCTGAATTTGACTCTAAGAGGAAAAGATTATGCTGGATTTTGCTTGTCAGAAAAATGCAGCAGCTGTCCAGCTTCCCCAGGATACCCATCCTGAGGCTGCTGCTTCCAGGCAAACGGCACAAAACACTGTGGCTGCCCTGCACTGCCCTCCTGCCCTTCCCCTCCTGGAGGAGCAGCTTCAGGATTTTCCCTTCTCTACGTCACTGCCTCCTCCCCACAGCCTTGCAGGAACTTCATTTGTTTTTGAACCTCTTCCAGATTCAGCTGAAGTTGACCTGTGGCTTTCGGAGTTATCAGGGGAGCAATCACATGAATTTGATTAAAAAAACCCAACAAACAACAACACAAACCAAACCAAAACAAACACAAAACAACAACAACAAAAAATGCACAACAACTAAATGTCCAAATAAAAAGAACCCAGAATAAATACCCTGCATAGGTCAAGTAATAGCTCCACTATCCAGCAACTGTAGCCTACTGACAGACTTTCTATGGGACAGCCATTGCAGAGAGACATGATGGAGCATGGGCACACTCAGGCTGGACATCGAAGGTACCACAGCAAATACATTTCCTGTTTACTCGGAATTTTCCACCATACAAGCAGTTTGCTGCCTTCCTAGAAAGAAGAGTCTATCCTTGGTTTTATCTCAGCTTGCATTATCAGGAACTAAGTACAGGAGAGAAGAGATCCAATCGTGGCTGTTCAGCCAAAGGACAGTTCTGCAGTTAGAGCTTCAGAAGTTTATATCATAAATGAATCTTCCAATGTCTCTCCTTTTATTCCTGGTGAAAATCATGAGATGTTGAAAAGTTATGTTAACCTTGTGATTCTTCATGTCACATGTTAGATGTTGTATCTGAGAAAGAGGCAAAATGTAAATATCTGTCTGGATATATTGTGCAGGTTTAAATGCTTTATTTCTACTTGTAAAAGGCAGTAATGGCACGTGTGCTCTACAGGCAAGGATAAAACTCAGCTGCAGAACTTTTCATGATTTAATGCTAGACTAGGTTGCAGGATTGCAAAATAATGCAGAAACACACAATATTTGAGAAACATATGTGCAGAAACATAGAGTATTTGAGAAACATATGTGCTGATACACAATTCATAATAATGGAAAAGCCTGATACCAAGAAGACAGGGCAGTTTTATTTGAAGTTCCATCATTTACTATGCAGGCTGTTTTCAAAGATTTATATTGCTTATTTGGAAAAAAATTATATTTATTAGTGTGGATGATGTGCATTTCTAGAGTGTATTAAGCAGAATTTCTCATGACATTTTAGTATTGATATTTCTCTTCAGCCAGAATCTCAGCCGATTTATGAATAGGGTAGAGACAAAGAAAGGTAGTGGTAAAACAAAGATGACTTTAGCAAACTGACAAACACTGCGGTTTGCCAGCCACTGACAAATATGAACAGGCTAGTCTAGGACAACTTTGTTTACATAGTGTTTAGTTTAGGAAGGAGTATGCTATAAATATACTGCAAGTACTTCGAAGTCATAAAGTTGTCCATACTATTGAATGACTATCTCTAAATAGCTGGCAAAGCAAGAAGCTGATTAAACAATGAGTGGATAACCAGCAAGGTAGGACCATGGGACTGAATGGAGTCATTCATTCTAGTTTCTTTCTCTGCTAGCCTCCTGCAACATGGGTCTTCCTCTTAAAAGCCGTTATATCTTTTTGCATCATGACTATACCACCTCATTGTTTTGATAGTTAGACACCTCTGCTTTCAGAATCAATTAATTCCTTGTCAATTTATATCTTTTTGTTCCTAGTGAAATTAATTTTATGAGTCAGATAGTGCTCTTTACCCTCTGGTCTTAACCTGGACCCACCTCACTACTTTCACACATCTGAGGTGTTTGGCCTTGACCACCCTTACAGTCAAAGATGAGAAAGAGAAAAGAGAAACTTCCAGAAGTCATTGCATTAGACTTGTATTAGACACTGTTATATGCTGGGATCAATGTCCTTCTGGATCTGTTCTCACCATATATAATCTTTCCTTGTGACAGCATACAGCAGCCTAGACATGGTCTACCAGGCTTTTCACAGTAGCGATGATACTTTCTTAACTCTATTAGAAATTCCCCTTGAAACATTTTAGGTTTGCACTACCTTTGTCTTAGTTGTGTTACATTGGCAAAGGATTCTGTGGGCAGTGAGCACATCTAGGGTGTTCTCAACTTTCAAACTGATGTGCTCCCAGTTTATCACATAAATCTGTTTTACAAATCCTTAGTACAGAGCATGCCATTTGATACTATTAAATGTTATCCCATTTCCATTGCTTCACTCTTTAAGGTCATCTAGTTCTTCCTGTTTATTCAGATTCTCCTCCCTCATAAGAATGCTTTCCAAATTTGTGTTATCAGAAAATTTCATTAGCATGCCAACATTTTTGTGGCAAGGTACTTCCCCGCTTGCTGGTTGCCTTCAGTTGATTCCTTATGCACCTTACAATTCCTGTATTAATCCCCACATATGTTGAATAATTTTCCAAAGAAAGATTTTTATCTCTCGTTTACACTTTTTTTTTTTAATTTAATTTCTCAGAACAAGAGTTCTTTTGAATCTGGTGTGATGCTCTCAGTAAACCTTTTATCCCATCTTTTATTTATCTCCTTGTCTTTAATTATTCCCTTCAAATATTTTGCTGTCAAGTCATGCATGGTGTTGAGTTCAACTATCAGGCTCTAGATCTCCAGATCATTCCTTTTCACTCCAAGATAAAGACTTTCTAGTGTCTCAGACTTTTTGGTTTGATAGATTTACCCAAAGCCCATGTTACGTGTGCATTTTTGTGTTCCAGTTTTCACAATACAGTGAAAATGTTAGCAGGAGACAGATTGTTAGGTCCTCCATCTCCCCACTCTAAAGTGAATAACAAGAGGGTTTTTCAGTGCTTGGAATTGTGCCCTTTGCAGAGGGCACTATTCTGATGACCCCAAGCATCTCTGTGTTCAATCATGGAGCAGACCTGTACTGTCAGCTGTACTGAAAAGACAGCAGGATACTCTTCTTCTGGGCAACATACAGACTACCTTGACTGTTTTCTCAATGCAGAGACACTTACTTCCCTACTTTCTTCTTCACTATAGCACCTTTTTGTGTCCATTTGCTTTCATTCCATTTGGAAGGTCAAGCTTACTGTGCACTTTGAAAGTCTCACTGTTACTGAGAGTTTTGACCTTTTCTGCCAAGCAGTTCTCCTTTTCACTCTCCTTGCCCTGGTTCCTTTCTTATATTTGTTGTTATTATTATTATTTTATTGGATGTAATTTTTGTAGAGTCCCCCCTTTGGTCCTTGATTTATAGATAATTCAACTCTCTGTGACAAGCACGCACCCCCCTCTCCTCTTTGGTGTAGTCAATATTCCAGTCTTGAGTCCTCAAACTCCTGATGCCTCACAATCTCCATCAGAAGTTGAAGCACCCCTTCATGGGGATAGGCACCCCATGGCCAGCATTTAGCACTCCTGCCTTTTGTCTTCTCTGTCACTTGAGTCCCTTCTCGTCCTACCAAAATGTGAAGTCTAGTGGACGTTATATCCAGGGACTTGCTAGTACCTTTAAGTTCAAAGTCAGCATTTGTAGCTGTTGTACCCACAACATACGTGAGCAGCCATGTTTTCTCTTTAAATATTTTGCTCCTTTCTTGGCTGGATCCTCACTGCTTTGCCTGCTCATAGGCACCTCCTCTGTGCAGAGGTCTCTCTGCATCTCAGGCTTTTTATCCTTCCCTAAATTCTTTCACTTTGTAGCTTGGAACCTGCTATGTTGCTCTCTATCCAAACACCATCTCTTCCTATATGCATTTTTCAGACACAGCTGGAGAAGTAGCTGTCCCATGTAATAAACTTTTACAGGCCAAGTAGTTGTGGGGTTCTTTACTTTGCATTCTGAAACTGTCACATTTCAATTGTTGTCCCGTTGGATGTAAACAAGAATTGTTTCCTGATCACTACTTTACAGGCCAATTTCTATGACAAGCTCTTCTGTAGGCCTAACAGGTAGCCTGTTGGTCATCTGTGGCTGGTGGAGTGACTCTTTGGTGAAGACATCTCTCCACCATTCATTAGAGAAGACTTGAGTCCTCTAGTCTTGGGAACATTTGTTCTTTGGTCTGCACCTAAAGGCTTAAATCCTGACTTCAGCTTCATAACACACTTCTGGCATTATCTCTTTTTACAATATTAATAGAGCTGGCTCTTGTCATACCCTGGCCCCCCTGCGTGGCAGTTGGCACACCACTGCTCTTTGGATATCCACTCTTTTAAGAGGCTTATTTATTTATCTATTTATTTTTGTGAGCAGTCCTTGGTCACACACTTCTGCTTTTTTTTCTGCTTTTTTTTTTTTTTTTCCCTGTGTTATTATGTAAGATTTTGTGTCACCTTTTTTTACTTCTTGTCTTCCCTCCTCTCTTCTCTTTCTGCTGTGATTCCTGTGCCTGGTGGTCTCTAGTCTTGCTTCAGCTGGGACAAGGTAACCTTCCTTTCATCCTTTCTTTCATCCTTTCATTCACCCATATTCTCTTTCTTCCTGTTATGCATCTATTTTTTCCTGTGCAATTGAAGCTTGTGTGTGTATATGTGTATGTGTCTGTCTGTCTATGAATGTTTTTTTTTTTTTTTTCTTTTCAGTCACATCCTTGTCCTTCAAGATCAAGTGCTTCCATGCCCATCTTTCTCACCTAAAAAACTGTCCTTGTGGGGGCCTCAGGTCTGAAAACTTTCAGAAAATATCTGCCTGTGAAACCTCCTTTCTTCTCTTCTCTGTTTTCAGCCAAAGGGAAGGACTTGCAGGTTCTGCAGCTGCCAGCAGCTGAACCCAGTGCTGACTGCTTGTTTAGGACCAGCCATGACCAGCCTCTGCAGCACACACCCAGTGCTCAGCTTTGTCTTCCATCTGCTGCCCCTCCAAAATGACTTCTGTGACTGGGAACACTCTGTCCATAGGTAAAAACTACACCGAGCTGCCATTAACAGCAAAATAGTGTGAACCAGAAAACAGTGTGATCCAGTGGCCAGAAGTGAGAATATGCAGATTTCTAAACTTTGTGGTGTAGTTTTGAGGAGATTATTAATAATCCATTGACCATAGAATAAACTCTCTGAGCTAAGCTGTCCTCTCTGGGAGGGAATGATCCAGGTAAATACATGTCTTGGCCCTGAGACACCAACAGGTCCTAACAGCCCTGAATTCCCTCCCCATGGCCTCATACACCATGTCCATGCCCCAGCCCAGTCTGAGGCCATTGCTCTCTGGGGCAAAGAGTGATGGCCCTGGTGACTCCTTCAGTACACCAAGAGTCTGATGGCCTCTGCCAAAGATGCAGAATCCAAGATAGATTGTGCCTGCTGTGTTCCTGTCCACATGTCCACGTGGTGAGGAAGAAGACTGCAGGAACAGGCCTCTCAACTGCATGATAGTGTGGCATTGTTGATTTGATAAGACACACAGATGTGATTAGAGGGAGTGCAAACTGGCATGTAAAACCCAAATAAATTATTACTTTTTTTTTTTTTTCCCTGAAGTTTGTGTTGTGTAATTTATTTTTATGTTTAAAGTACAAAGGTAAGAGGCAGGTGCTGAACATATTCAGGCTGGCACTTGGAAGTCACATGTAAGCTCACTTGTAGGCAGCAAGCTGTACCCAGCTTCAGGTTATAACACCAGGACCAGGACCTACCAGCACCAGTCCTCTCCCTAGCCTTTTTGGGCTCTGAAGGTACTGCAAGTTTAGCCTGGCTAGCTGTGCTAGACCTCATCATGATCATAACCTCAGTTGAAATACAGTAATGTAGTCTGGCAGTCAGAAGACAAAGCTAGCTTTCATGTGACATTAGGGTAGAGCTGGGCCCAGCTCTACGCTAATGACCTCTTTGTCTTGTTTCTCCCATCTGTAAGGAGTTGTAAGGTTATCAAATTCTTTCTAAGGCACAGCGAGACTGAAGTGAATTTTAATGTCATTAAATTATGCATCTGGAAGTATTTGTGATTTCATTTTGGAGCTAAGCTCTGAAGCATCAGATCTGGTGCATAAGCAGTATTACAGTGACAGAGAGCTGAGGGTACAGCTTCACAGGGCAGAATGGCCATCCTAGCCAAAAGGCAAAACTTTGCACCTCACTGCCCCCTGGCTCTTCCCAATACCATCCTCACTTTTGCCTTGAAATGGCTATACTGCCTATCAGCCTTGTCCAAATGCTGGCTCAGTTCACTGAAGCAACTCTTATGGCTGGCCCATGGGAGAGCAGCTGGGTGGGATAAACCACCTCCTTTTGGACATTTCAGTAATCATTCTGTTTCCATGTCATAGAATCATAGAATCATAGAATGGCTCAAGTTGGAATGGGACCTTAAAGATCATCTAGTTCCACCCCCTCACCATAGGAAGGGATGCCACCCACTAAATCTGGTTGGCCAGGGCCTCAGGTAACCTGGTTTTGAACACCTCCAGGGATGGGGCATCCACACCTTTTCTGGGCAGCTTGTTGCAGTGCCTCACCACCCTCTGAGTGAATAATTCCCTCCTGACCTCTAATCTAAATCTCCCCTCTTTTAATTTAATACCATTCCCCCTTGTCCTGTAATTATCTGCTTGAGCAAAGAATTGCTCCCCATTTTTAATATTATATAAGCCCCCTTTAAGTACTGAAAAGCCACAATGAGGTCACCCTGGAGTGTTCTCTTTAGGCTGAGCAATCCCAGCTCTCAGCCTTTCTTTGTAGGAAAGGTGCTCCAGCCCCTTGGTTGTCTCTGTGGCCCTCCTCTGGACTCACTCTAAGAGCTCTACATCCTTCTGGTGCTGGGGGCTCCAGCCTTGGACGCAGCACTCCAGGTGGGGCCTCACCAGGGCAGAGCAGAGGGGCACAATCCCCTCCCTCCACCTGCTGCCCACTCCTCTGTTGGTGCAGCCCAGGATGCAGTTGGCCTTCTGGGCTGCAGGCACACACTGCTGGCTCGTGTTGGGCCTTTCGTCCACCAGAACCCCCAAGTCCTTCTCTACAGGGCTGCTCGCAATGGGTTCTTCACCCAGTCTGTGCTCATGTCTGGAATTGCCCCTGCCCAGATGCAACACCTTGAGCTTGGACTTGATGAACCTCATTAGGTTCATGTGGGCCTAGTTCTCAGACTTTTTGAGGTCCCTTAGGGTGGCATCTCTTACTTCTATTGTATCAACCGCACCACTCAACTTGGTGTCATCTGCAAACTTGCTGAGGGTGCACTCAATCCCAGTGCCTTGTAATTGATATTAAAAAGATATTAAGCTGTGCCAGTCCCAGGACAGACCTCTGAGGGTCACCGTTCATCACCAGCCTCCATTTAGATGTAGAACCATTGACCACCATTCTCTAGGTGAGACCTTTTTGTCAAGTGCATCATGATGGATGGAAATGGAACCTCTTGAATAAGATTGAGTCCCCGTGAAGCCTTTATTTATTTATTTTTAATGTTTCTATCTGATTTTTGTAGTTTTTAAGCACCTATGACAAGGTCTTTTTCGTAAAACATTAATTCCAAATTTTCTATATTCTATAGAGAATTGGGTGTGTGTATATAGTAATCTGAAGTCAATGCTTGTTTCATTTCTCTAAACAATTAGAAAAAAACCTATTTGTCAAAAAAAGTATTTCTACTGGTAATTCCTGTCTGTTGCAAAAGAATTTCAAAAAGTTTATTTTTATTACCGGTGGCTTTCTGGTTTATGAGCACTTGTTTGTATTTAATGTTACAAATCCAGACCATTTTCAGTAGGTATTGGTAAAGTCAGTGTGATTTTAATACCACTGTAAAAAAAGGAATTACTGAGAGCTGCTTAGAGGAATAAAATCATTTAATACTTTATTTGTGTGCTGCATTTCAGTTAACATACACAAACTCAAATACTTAGGAAGCAATTGGAAGAAATGGTCCTTTGTGAAAAATCAATGTCTGTGTTTTATCTATGGTATCCTAACCATTCCTCTGGGCCTTCAAGGCCTTCCACAAAAACAAACAAACAACAACAAAAAACAACCAAGTGAGATAAATATCAAATGCTAGATAGGTTTTATTAGAACTTGGGTATTGAATGAGCAAGAAAAATATTTCAGGATAAGTAAAACAAAACTCTCCCAGGCATCTTCACACAAGAACCTGTCATGATGCTGTGAGCAGACTTCACTGAAGAGTTGAGCAAGTGTAGAATCTGAGCTGTGAAAGACATTTCTAATTTACACAGTTATATTCAATAACAGCAAAATGAAAACAGAAAAATATAGGCTAGGTAAACTACTTTCTGCCTAAAAGCTTTTGTTTTTCTATTACTGTACTTTTTCAATATAAAAGGCTTACTCCAAGGTGTAATTTCTTTGAAGTAATGAACATGTATTGAAATTTGTGCTTCATCTTCTGACCAATGTCCAATTATGGTTACCAGATCTAAATATAGTTCTTGCCTACAGTCAGGGAACATAGTAATTTTACAGGTTTTTATATATTTTCATTCTACTTTTCCAATTTGTTTCACCCTTTTCAGGCTTCTGACACCCACATTGTCAGCCATGAAGATCTGCACACATTTTCTTTTAAAATATGAAAAGAGGCAAAATACTTGTTACAATGCGCGTTCACTAAATTGCACGGATGTCAGATTTTTCTGGTAGTTTCAAGTTCAACATTTTGGGGTCTGGCTGCTTAATCAATATGTGTACTTTTATCCTTTTGTATCTGATTTTTTAAACTTTTATCCAATAAATGCTATAAAATGAAGATTTTCATAATTCTGTAAAATATATGGGGCTAGACTGATGACTATATCGATGCATAGCCTCACATTATTGAGTGTTTGGAAATCTTAGCAATAAAGTGAATCTTCTGAAAACTCAGTTGATAAGACTTCAAAAAGTTGGAAAGATTTTCAATCTGGTTAAAAAATTCCAGAAATTTAGTAAATCAAGGGTAGAAGGTAACTTGTTTAAAGTGAGATCTGTCTGCCTCTGTTATCATTACTGTTTCCTGAGAGACAGTTTATGGAAGGTGGTTTTATGATACATTCCTGAAACACCTCCAGATTTCAAATATGCAATATAAACCACCTTATGAAAACTGCATAACTTGCCCTTGATTTATAAATAGTACCACACCTACTTTAGCTGTACAAAATTTCTAAGTCCTAATGTAGTCAGTTAGTAATAAAAACACAGCTTAACACAGAAGGATTTGCTAAAGAACCAGATCATCAAGGGACAGGAAACCACCTTCTAGATTAAAGCTTGCTGCCTATTTCTAAGGTAATGGATGGAAGAACTTAGCACATTAACAAGAATGGTTGGAAAAAAAAAAAGACACAAGGAAAATGTTTCTTACCAAGGTATGTTGTGAACAGTTTCCTACAAAGATTGTGCTTAAAAGGGAAAATACAAGCAATGTTTGGCAATTAAAATAGAAGTGGTTTATTAGTAGTAAACAAAATAATTACAGCAGAGAACGCCCCCCTCTGATTCAGGTAATCACAAACATTTTTGTGTATAGAGCCTGAACTGTTGGGCTTTGGGACTATATTCCACAGCACAGGAAATTTTAAGTCAGTGTCCTAAAAATACTTGTACGAGAGTCACAGAAAATATCACACAAGGCTTTCCAGTACAATTCACTTCAGCATATGATATCTGGCTACCTCCCCAAAATGGCACTCTAATGCCACTTGGACAGTTGAGAACAAAAGGCTGATTTCTCCAACACGTTCTTATTGCATTTTCTGGACCTAATTTTATTTTATTTTTTTCTGGTTCCACCCACTTGAACTCTACATATATTGAATATGTATATTCATATTTTAACTCCTGGTATTTTCTTTTTCATGTATGACACCTTGGTCTTTTTTTTTTTTTTTTTATTTTTTTTCTTTTTTTGTGGATATGCCGTTACATTGGCATAAAAGTGCCCTAGATGTTTAAAGTCACTTAATGTTGTTTTTAAGTGTCTTTAAAGTTCAGGTTCCCAATATGCTCAGCAAGTTAGAGGTGGTTATGCTGAGACAGCTTCAAGAGTGCAGGTTTGACATGCAGTTGTTTCTTCCATCTCTAGGGAATCCAAATCTTTAATGCAAATGTGTACTCACAAAAAAGCTGTTTTCCATTCCTTTATTCTCCTCTCATACTTTCCTAGAAATCTCACTTGAATCAGATCAGTAAACAGAGACCAGCGGTTTTGAAGGAAGTGGTCCAAAGGACATTTTTTCATCTCTTGCTTATTATCTCAGCTGCTTTTGGTGCATAAATATTGTTGAACATCTGGCCCTACCACACACTACACCAGTCAGCACACCTTCATTCCTGGCACTAACCTTCTGCTCCTTTAAAATAGTGGACTTGTTTCTCTTATCTTGTTCAACTTTCTTGAGTATATGAACTTAATTTTCCTGAAAAAAATAGAAAATAATGGCAAGTTCACAGTCAAGCCTCTGAGTGTCCTACTAAGGACGTATATGTTGCAATCATAAGTGTCCAGAAGTAAGCTGAAATCCCAAGGTTCTCTGTAATTTAATCACATTTTACTCCTTTCTTCATCACTACAGTGCTCCTGAGTAGAATCTGAAAAGGACCCAAAGATTTGCCCTGGACTGAAATGTGATAAAAATGAAGCAAGTCCACTTTGCATTGGCAATTCAAGTACTCCTGTTGGGGACTGATTTCATCTAATTTAAGCTGTTTAGAAGCTAAGCCACTGTTCTAGGGTTGTCTGAGCTAAGCCACTGTTCTAGGATCTGCACTGCCTTGCACTGCCTTGTTCTTCACACCTAGTTTAGGCTCTGGTTCCCCGAGGTGTAGCAAATGTTTTAATAGCTTACTGTTGCTGAAAGGCTAAGATCCCTCATTCCTCCACCCTCTGCTATTGCTCCTGGTCATCTTCTTGCCGTTTCTTTTGTGCTGGCTCATCAGGTCCTTCTGTGAACTGATTCAACCAACCAGCCTGGTGGAAAGTCAGTCAGGCAAAGTGAGGGAAGGAAGAAGAGCAATGAACAGAGATGGAGAGAAGAAAGTCCTTTTTTTTTAGTGGAAATGAGATATTGTCAGCTGCCAATGAAATTGTCATCTGACATGTCTGCTGTGCTCAGAAATGGGGAAATCTCTGGATGCATTCCTGTCTGCAGGACAGATAGAAAGTGTTTCAGTGAAAACAAGAGTCTAGGGTCTAACTTTTGAGTGTTCAGCTTTGGTCAGAAAAATGATTGAAGAGATTTGATGGCATTTTATGTTATCAGATACTTCTAATTCAAAATCTTCTCAGTTTGTAAAGAGACAAGATGCTACTTCTGCTTTGACAATCAGATCTGTAAACTCAGTGTGGGAAGAGAAAACTAGAGTACTGTTGTCTTGAACCTCCTCAGCCATAGGTCAAATATTGCTCTGGCAAAACCCTCCTTTCAGATACTTGGGTTATGTCACCCCATTGTCTCCAGTGTGTGCTCCTATCTCTCTTCTGTGTGGGAGCTGGTGCTTGGCTTTGTAATGCTGTTAATGATATAGAGCTATCTTACCAGTACGACCTCTGCAGTGATAAAAGGAATAAAATGTAGGAAAAGCCTCCCATTATCACTAATGGAAGAAGAGATGTCTCTGAATACATGCATGGAGAAGATAAACAGAGTGAAAAGGTGCTGATTTTACCATCATTCCTTGGAGTAGAATTGTGCTTTAATGCATTTTTCCCCACAGTACAAGGTTTAAAATAGAGAATTCACTGAGGATTTCAAAGGATAAGTTTCTAACACAGCTAAGTAGTACAGACACCAACAAGGAAGCCTTGCCTACAAAATATTTTCTTGGTTTGTATCAATGGTGAGAGATCAAGGATGCAAATTTTCTCTGGCTCATGATTTATGCATGTGAGCAATAACAGGGTTTTCAATCTTGATTCTGTCACTCTCATATGGAGAGTTAAAAAAAGAAGTGATTTAATTTGTGTGTCTAGGTTATTCCTTTTGTTACACTGTTAGATCTGGAAGAGTGATACCACCTTGGAACAGCACTGGAACAGCTAACAAATTATTTATATGTGCTAATTCAGCTACCACAGAAAAAAATGGATGCATGAAAAGAAAATGAAATATAAATATGACTATAAAGGTATTATTTGAGCAAGATGTTCACACCAAATTGCTGTAATGCAATAGTTGTGAAGCAGCGGATAAAATTTTATGGAGTTTACTATGTATTAGCTGCATATGCAGGAATGCAGCTTTCGGTGGAAGAACAAATATTGAACTACAAAGGTCATTGAGAAAGCCCAGTCTTTGACAGCTGATATTGTCAAAGCTTTATCAGAAGAGGGAGTCCAACACTGTTCACATAAGTTGTACAGTGAGGTTTAAGCACAGAAGTGATGTGGCAGGGATAAGAGCTAGAATATCATGGTTGCAAACTCAACGTTTCAAAATGGTACAGCAGCACTTTGGTTTTGAGATGAATAGGTTGCATATGAAGACTTTTTCTCCCTGTTTCCAGTCCTGAGATGGTCTCTAGATCTTTTAAGAATGGAATGAAATTTTCAAGCTGAAGTTTATTGTTTTTGATCTTATATAATGGGGAAAATGGCCAGAAAATAATCTGAGCAGCAAGTGGAGTTTTGCTCCACTTACACTCATCAAGTCACAGAGAGGCTTGTGTGTGCATTTGCGAATGTGTGCCTTTGCTAGGTGATGAGTGAACATTTGCTCACATGAGCATTGCCATTGCCACATGATGGTGCATGCATGTATACATCAGCACAAATAAACATGGTATACTTTGGTCGCAAGTCAGAGGAAATTTCCTCTCCTCAAAGCACAGGGTGAAGTGGCAATGCAGGAAATCTCTAAACATCTTCAGCCACTAGTAGGGAGAGAAACAGAATGTTTCTCTAACTAAGGGGTCGGCCTGGGTCTGAGCTCTGGCTGGAGCCCAAGTTCATCTCCTGTCCTGGCTGTGTGGGTGTATGTCTGTGCTCGAGTGCAAATTTGAGGCCAGAGCCGGGGCCTGCTGCTCTTTGGCACAGATTCAAGGCAGGTCTGCTGTGCATAGCCCTGCACTTTCCAAACTACATGGCTTTAAGATGGGCTGCCCTCAAAACCATGTTATTTAAGAGAAATGCACTGACCTGTAGGATTGGATATGGGACAGAATGAAAATAACCTCCTAAAGTGGTTAAAAGTAATTGCCATCTGAGCCAGAACACAACAAGGTGTTGATGTCACTGTAAGCAAACTGACTGAAATTAAGAGATGACCAAATCAAAGACTACAGATATAATTTGTATTTATACACAGGTGACTTAGAAGCCCAGTTCCCTATTTAGTATAATTTAA
Source organism: Anas acuta (assembly GCF_963932015.1). Classification (NCBI taxonomy): domain Eukaryota; kingdom Metazoa; phylum Chordata; class Aves; order Anseriformes; family Anatidae; genus Anas; species Anas acuta. The sequence goes on from NC_088979.1 coordinate 19,493,996, forward strand.
GGAGTAAAAACACCTTGGCGGCTGACACAACTGAGCCCAAATTCAGAGGGGGTCCTCTGTAGTGCTGTAATTTTTGCTACATGGAGGGAAAAGGTATGGTTTTCCTAGCTCTCAGACAAATCCATAGGAAAACAAACAAACACAAACAGATATAAATGTTGAGTAACAAAGCCATTTTTGAAGGGTATTCCTAAATCCCTCCAGCTCTGAGAGTGTCTGGCCCTGAAGAGCAACTGCAGATGTGGTTATGTTCTTTTCTCCTCCATACCTGGTGAGTTGCTTCTTTGCTCCCTCCAGGGAATGGCTCCTGCCTCACTTTCATCTCCAAAGTTCAGAATTCTGGGGAAGAACTAGGTGGCATGTATTGAAGCCATGTCAGAGACCTAACAACTTAGCAGGTTGGACAACTGAATTGTGGTGCCCTGGGGCATGCCTTTGACTTGTTTCAGTTACTGGTGTAGATGCACTTACAGGCTCACAAAAGTATTTAGATGCCTCAGAAATCTCTTGCTGAATATCTTTGGCCATATCTGGGCTCAGGATACTTCTGTCCTCCAGCTACAACCTGATTCTGTACTAAGGGAAACCCTGTGCAGCCACAGCCCCACTGTCTCTTTCTGATTTCCTTCATTTTCTTCAGAAATGAAGAATCTTTTGCTCCATCAGGTCACACACTGGTCTAGGTGACCAGGACATGTCTCAGGCCATAATGACAGCTGAGTGGGCTTGCAGACTGCATAGATTTGGCTTTACATAGGTTTGAGTGAACACAGACAAGAAAATGGGAATAAAATTATAGAAGCCATTTAATCTCTCTTATTTTCATTGAGTTTTTAGAAGGCAGAAGAGGTTCTTTTAACATTCTCATTTTACATAGAGATCTATCAAAATAAAAAAGATACTGCGTTGTAAAGATCTCAGTGTGGAATGATGGCATCCTGTGGGCCATGTTTCTTCATTACAAACAGAATAATTTTTCTCCTACCATTGTGTATTATTAATGCAATAGGAATGCTGGTTAATAATAAAAGATTGTTGTTTGACAGCATGCTGTATCACCTCTTTCCACTAAATAAAATGATGGCAGTTGGACCAGCTGAAGCTATTTTGCCATGTTATGTTTTCCTGCATTTTTCTCTCTTGTTAGCAATGAAAATGCAACATTACAGTAACATTTCCTTTTCCCATTACTATCACATAAAGACAATATGCTAAAAAAAACACTAATGTAGCCATTTTAACACAATCTCTGTGTAATGTAGAAATATGGTGCCTGCCTGTTCACACTCACTCGTAATGCATATAGGTGAAAGAACAGCTCATATTTTTAGGTTTATGAATAAAAAACTAGAGATATTCCACATGAGGACATGCCCAGTATTCTTTTATAGTCTGGAAGGGGGTCTCTGTGCCCATATATATTAAAGTGTGCACCTGCCTTCAATAAGCCCACATCAGGATACGCAAGTGAACTGTATGCCAAATTTGCCTTGTAAAGCAAGTATAAAAAGAACAGATTTTTGCTCTGAAAAAAAAAAAAAAAGGAGAAGAAGTAAGTATTATTAAAGGAAAAACATAGTTGAATAGTTGAGCTGTTTTAGTTGAGATCTGGGAGAAGAAAGAGTTTGACTGAGGCCAGTGGAACAATTGAAATAATAATAATAATAAAAAAATGATCAGAAACATAATAGTGTTTTTTTTTTTTTTTTTCCCCTTCTGGAAAATCACAGAGGATATTTTGTGGCAGCTCATCTTATCATGCATTTTTGTGCAGACCCTTCCAGTTTCTCAGTGATGTTCTGTCTGCTTGAATGGCTGTCCATGTGTGCTTGGTCCATGTCTCAGGTAAGGACTGCAACCAGCGTGCACCTGCTTTCCAGTGCTGCCTCCTGGGCTTCCCTGTTTGCAGGGATCAAGGATGCAGCGAATCTGAGCATGGCCAGCAAGATGACTTCTCCAGCAGGAACCACAGACCTGATCATCATTTTTCACTGCACACCCATTGCTGTCATACTGAAAATAAGAGAAAATTACTGAAAATAAGAGAGCTGTCTAGTCTCACATGTTCATGGAGAAGGGATCTTCAGATAAATGAACTATTAAGACTGAACTTTGGCTGAAGAAAAACACTAGAGGCTGCCCAGCAGACCTTGATGTATTACAGGCCATCTTATTCCTGGCTTGGAGCTTGTCAGCCACCCTATGGAGAGATGCACATAGCAAACAAGCTACCTGCAGTGGCCATAATCCTTCTGCAAAGAGCAACATGGACCATGTTGTGGGAGCAGAACAAAGGATAAAGTCATCCTGCCGTGAATTATATATGTGGGAGGTAGAAGAAAATGTCACCAAGTGGTTGCAAGCCATGGGGGCTGCATGTTCATTTGAGTGTTTCATTCTGCAATGTTTATTTGTAGTCTTGATGCTTCTGAAGGCTGTGGAGCTGTTGAGGAAGGGGGAGAAGAAGGGAGGAAGGAAATAGGGGAGTCAGGACAATGAGGGAGGAGGGGAAGGGGAAGTTCAAGTGGACAAATACAGATGTCCATATCTGAGCCTGATTCTCTTTCTAGGCAAAAAAAACATACGTGACCAGTTTCAGAGGTCTCCCCGATTGTAAAAATAGCTTTCTGGCAGTGCCTTTACTTCTCCCATGACTGCAACCTATGGGACTGTCTGTGATGAAGAGATCTGCATGGTTACAGGAAAAGAGCCCAGCCACATCCACCCTATTACCTTTCTGGTAGAAAAAAAACATGGTGGTTTTGCATCTTTCAGGACAGCTGTGAGATACAGGGCAGAAGGCATATGGGGATCTTTGGGTTGTTCCTGGGTTGAAATTGAACAATTAGGCAAAAACAGAGTCCTGATGCCTCAGAGCTGAGCTGAGCTTGGTTACCCAAAACATCTTAATGTGCAAGAGAACAGTGCTATATATTGAAATCTTCTGTGAGTGCTATCTTCATCTGCTCTCAGCATTAGAGGGTTGTTATTTAATTTGCCTGTGAGTGAAACAGTCTAATTTCCATTATGATGAGCATTTACGTGAACATAAGAAACTTTTGAAAACTGGAGACTGCAGACCCCAAAGACTAATTCCTGTGGTCCCGAGGCTAGATGCTGTTTGTAACTGCAAATCCAGAGAATTCATGAGGATAGATACTCTGACCTACTGAATTTATGGAGCCACCTTCTCTGCCTCCTGCTCCCTCCCTCTTGGCACAAGTGGGAGGAAGGGGTATGCTGAGAGCAGGATAATCAGTGTGTGAGCTCATAAGAGCTGTGCTCCACGCTGCCTGACACTTCACTTGCACAAGCTCCAGTAGGATAAGGCTAATTGTGGAAAATAGAGGACTTCAGTACTCTTGACTTCTGCTGTGACTATGTGGTTCACAAGCAGAGGACAGTACATACACAAGGGAACACTGAGGTTCACTGGAGAACATGGTTTGCTGGAGTTGGTGGCGTCTCCTTGGATTACTGCAGAAGTCTTTCTTCATCCTCTTGTCATTTTGTCTTCAGATATGCCACCCAACTGCTACCTCCTGTTGGCTCCATAGAGCATTTGAAGACTTCTCTTGAAATCTTCTATCTGCCTTCTGACATGTTTCTGAGCAGCATGCACAGAAAAGGATCTGTGCCTTCCAGGACGTGAGACCTCAAAACAAGTTCCTGTTCCTGAGCGCATTTTGATACAGATTCCATTCTTTTGGAAGGCAGTGAAATGATTAAAAAAGGAGAAGGAAATCGATTCTGAATTTTTCATTATAAGCAAAAAGTCTGTTAATATTTGTATGATGCTTGTTAATATTTGTATGGTTTAAACTGCTGTGGCAGCTCAGCTTGTGATGCATTTTTGGATTGTTTAGACATGCTTTTACAGTTCAAGCCCCAGTTTCATTTGGGATGGTTTTGGAACCACGAGTGCCTGGGGGCCCTGTGGTGGCAAGATGGCAAGCTCCCATGGAGGAGGACTGCTGGTGCACAGGGACCAGCCGGGACCACACTGCCCTTCAGGTATATGTCATAAGTCATGGCTTACAGTCTGTGTGCGGAAAGGCTCCGACTGCTTCTTGCTGCAGCTCTGGGTGAGTAAACTGCATGGGCTGGGGAAGGAAGGGGTTGAAAAACTCTGTCTTTGCTCCTGTTGAATTCAGTTGTCAGACTTAGAGCCTTACTGATCCTTATGGCCTGATCCCTGCTTCAGATTCTCTGCCTACTCTGGAGGCTTCTGTGGGAAGTGCTGTGTAAATGATGAGTGCTGTTAGAGCACTTTTCCCACCTCTGCTGAAGCCCACATGTGAGTTTGCTTCTGATTTCAGTGCAGTCAGGCTTACACAAGTATGCTTTTGTGCCTACAAATGAGAGGAGTTGAAAAGATATTTACTCTCTTGGGCCAATCCATTGCACACTCTGGCAAGAATAATGGCAGAGCATCACACGGTGGGAATTACACAACAATTTTCCAATGGAAAAGTAAAACTGCAGTTAAACTTTGCCATCACTAGCTGTAGCATCCCAAATGTAGCAGCAGAGCAGCGGGGCAGTGGTATGGATAAGTGAGAGACACAGAATGATTCGTAAGTTAGGAAAAAATGTTGCGGAGTAATAAAAAGTTTGCAAGCTTTGAAAAGTACCTGCATTTTTTTCTCTGTATTGTTTTACTTGCTTTCAAATGGTCTTTTCCATTGTAAAGCATGTTTTAGAGAATAGTGGCCAGACTCCAGGTTCTAAAACTGATGATATCAGCTCTTCAAAGCTGCCAGATCAGAAACATAAAGATATACATAAAGGGTTCATTTCAATAAGAGCTTATTCATTATTTTCAAAGCAAAGGAACTTTTTTTCCTCCTACAAAAAATTCTCTTTCATTAAAATGTTTATACTGTGGTGTGTATATGAGGGGCTGTCCTTTGAACACATTTCTTGTGGCCTACAGCATAGAAGAATTAAACTGGCATTTAACCAGTAGATTAAATGTGGGCAGGACCCCTCTGTAATGTGGTAGATAAGCAGGTGGATGCAAGATAAGAATGAATATCTGCCTGTTATAAGAATAACAAGCAGAGCAATATTTCCCTAGAAGAGTTCACTGAAGACTTAAGAAGGACAACAAAGGACCTAAGCCTCATCCCCTCCCTTATCTCTGCCTTTCCCAAATCATTATGTTGTACCTCATATAGAAGGAACACAAAATTTCATATCTGAAAATCTGAAATAATCTTGCAGACAGATTATTTAGAAAAGGTTAAATATCACCTCTCTCTCTCAATATGCATTTTCTACAAACTGATACCAAAATGTATGTAAGTACCTGTAAACAGAAAATACTAATACTGCTATGGTCAATAATAATGAATTAATTGCAGTGCCTGGGGCTTTTTCTCAGGAGTCATCCTGCTAAAAACCATGTGAATGAAGAGCAGAAAAGGCAGCTTCACCCCAGAGAAGTCGTTGAATGTCTGATGGCCTATGGAGCTGGTGGACCACACAGGCATGAAGGTGAAAAGGAAAAAGAGATAGAATTGAGCCCTGACCACGAGGCCATCAGGCACTCTCATGGCACATCAGACACCTGGCTGCCTGCCTTTGTGGTGGCTGAGAATGATGCAGATACTCATGGGCACTGAGGAGGATGGTTTGGATTATATGGTTTGTTTTTCAGACTTCTGGTAAAAAGGCTTGAAAAAGGCAGTAAGGATGTTAACCTTCCATGAGCAAGGGAGACTGTAAGGTTGTGCACATGATGTATTGACACAGCAGAGAAAAAAATTGCCAACATTTTAATAAAACAAGAATAAAACAAGAAATGGGCTAATTACTAGTCAGGTGAGGTCAGACATTTAGTTGTAGGAAAGGCAGAAGATATCAGTTCCAGGTAAGTAGTTACTGCCACAACTTGGTACAAAATCACAGGCAGTAGATTTGGGATGGATTTCAAGAAATTGGTTATTTCATTCCTTTGCTCAAAGGCATCACCAATTTGTTTATATTTGGAGATATTTGTCCAACAAATTGAGTAACTACAGTGATAGGATTAATGCAACTTCTTAAAGTCTATAGTAGTTATTAGTGATCCACCATGTTACATTTTTTTTTCAGAATTTCCTATGCAGAAATTCATGATGTCTCATGTCCGCCTTCAGATAAGTAGCATCTATTCTTCAACTATTGCGGACAGATCTCCAACCACAGACTATCCAAAATCTCATGTTTTCCTTGAGCCCAAACCCTCTGGGCTTGTGGTGTCCAGAACTGGACACAAACTCATATAACCTGCCTGATCCTTTTCCAGTGCCAAGCAGGGTGGGAGAACTACCTCATATGCCTTCGAGCAATCCCTTCAGCCAGTATCTCCAGTGAGGCTTGGGTTTTGGCAGAAATACAGCATGGTGACTCATGGTTTGCTTTTGCTTTCCTGTAACCATGCTTTCCTTTCATTCTCTATTTGTATTTTATGTAATTGGTTATTCCTACTTACCTGTAACACTTTGTAATTGTCCTTATTTAATCACATTCTGATCTTTTGCAATCAGTAACCAGTTTCTGAAAAATAATTCTGGACTTTAATCCTGTCTTTGACTGAACTTCCAGCTCTTTGCAACTGTTGTTAACTGCAGTTAATTCAGATACACAATTTATATCCATATGTCAATGTATCTGCAGTTCTCTATGTGTATGTATGGATATTTACTCCATCATCAAGTGATTCAGGAAGATACTGAGTAGTACTAGACTGTATTCAATACCTTATTTATTTATTTATTTTTACAATGAACCACTTAAAATTCCTCTCTGTGTTTGGTCCTTCATTTAGTTTTGCACTCACCCTGCAGCATTTACAATTTACCATTTCTGAACTAGCGTACAAGAACGTCAAATTAGACAGTGTCAAAAGATTTACTAACATTAAGCTATATGTTAAGTAATGTTAAGCTATCTGACAGCATTTGTGTGATCTCCCTATGTTCCTTCCCTCATCTGCAAAACATGTTTGCTTGTCATTGCAGGAAAGGAGATTGGTTTTGTGGGGTTTGAAGTTTACGTGTATGTGTCTGGTGCTACCTACCAATTTCTGTCTCTCTCTCTCTCTCTTTTTTTTTTTCTGTCTCCTTTTTTTTTTTTTTTTAAAGTATTTATTCCATTACTGTAGGAGACTTACAAGATGAAGTGGTCTACTATTTCCTAGCTGCGTTTTTGCATCTGTTTGAAGAATAAGCAAGAATAAGCACTGTGTTTGCCCTTTTCCACTCATCTGGAATGTCGCTGCTCCTTTACAGTTTTCCAAAGATAACTGATAATGTCTCAGAAACTGCGGGAACTAGTTCTCCAGACATCACTTGATGACTTTCACAGGGCCCACTGATTTACATGTTACCTATGTATTTTTTATTCCCCATGTTGCCATTTTTTTAACATTTTTTTTTTTAACCCTTTTCTTTTACCATAGTTGTCAGCTGCCATTTTAATTACAACAGAAAACAAAAAGCTACTAAATACTTGGTCTTTCTTGGTATCCCCTGTTGATTGTTTTCCTTCTCTGCTGAACAATCTCTTTCTTTGTCTAATATTTAGGTACTTATAACATAATTTCTTGTTATTTTTGTTCCTTTTTTTTTTTTTTTTCTTTTTCTTTCTTTCACATTCAACTCTATCAATGCATCTTTCTGCAAACCACAAATTTGCCTATATTGTTATGAACTTATATTGTTATGAACTGTGATATGTGCTTGGATTCTAGACGAGATTACTATTTCTCCTCACCTGTAACTAATATTACTTGATGTGTACCTGCTTCAGACTCTACCCAGAGCAAATTGGAAATAGTAGAACTCTTTCCTATCAGAGTTGATTGCCAAAGTTTTGTGTTATGGGGCAACCTGGTGTATATTGGGCCTTTGGGAAACATAAGTCCTTTTGCTGTATTTAGATAACCATTGCCTCATCCTTCTGCGTAACGTCTGTCTTTACTAAAACCACATCCTCTGGTTGTTGCTCATGTTACAACTAAACATGGATCTGGTGCCGTTTCCATTTTCCTGTTTAGGAATCATTTTTAACAACTTTTGGGGATTTTTTTTCCTTTTTCCTGCCGGAGGATTACTGAGCTCATCCTTTTCACTTTGCAGATCTGCTTTCTGACCCTCTTTTCTGGGTTATTTGTCAGTCTGATGCTCTCTCCGTCTCTCCCTACATGTTCCTTTCTCATGGGATGTCTCTCACTGCTGCAGCACTCTGCAATGTCAACCCCTCTAATCAGGAGAGACTTGATGTTTCATACACTCCTGCACCCCTTGGCCCTCCTGGCCTTGGAAGGCTTAAAGATGTGGCTGTGCCTCTTGGATTATCACTTGATAATCTACTGCAGTGTCATGGTTAGCAGTTGAAAGGTTGGTCTGTGTGCTCGGAGGCTGCTACTTTAGCACATCTGATCCCAGTGCATTACTCAAACACCGATGAGATTTATGAGGCAAACGCAATATTGCAGAAAGCTTTTTAAGATTTAATACAGTAAGAGAGACTTGGGTAACATGTCTTAGCATTTATAACCTCAGAGTACATAAAATTTAGCAGCCCCTTTCTTAAAGGAAAGTGGTTTCGTATTTTACACTGGGAATGTTTGGCATGACATTGTTTTTTCCTTAATGCATGGAAGACTTTGTGCTAACAGCCATACCATGCGAGGCTGCCGTGCAGCAATGCTGAGGGAGCAAAATGTGACATGGATAGGTTCAAGGAAAAGAGGAGGTGGGACATGAAGAGGGGGAGAGCAAGAGTTTGCCCTAGAAAATCTATTTTTTCTTTTTAAAGATATATATGCAATATCCATGTCCACCAGCAGCATGGAAATAGTGAGTAAGCAGGGCAAAGGAGTTCTACAGGGACTGAGGAAATACTACATTTATAGGGAAAAGAAGGCATAAAATTTTCCAATTTGCTTTTAAAGAAAGAATTTGTCTATAAACTATGAAAGGTACAGCTCACCAGATGTTTTGTAACAATTGGTTATGTATTAAAAGTAAGCTACTGTTTTAGTCTTTGAAATAAGATATAAAATGACTTCTGATTGTTTCTGATCTGCAACAGCATCAACATATGTTTTCGATGAATAGGAAATAATAGGGCCTGCAGTTTTACTGAAATTGGTACTTCGTTGCAAATTTCAAAGACGTTTGTTGCCCTGTTCTTGAAATATTTGTATTTCTCCTTATGTCAAAGGCACAGTATTCAGTCTTTGTCCTGCTTTCCCCATTCAACGGGATTTACATGGTGTAAGTGAAAGGCGAATTTGTCCTCTTGTGGCTTTCCTGCTATTTTTTTTCACTTGACCCAAAAGCTAAAAAGTAGCATTGAATCAAGCAAATCCTGTGAAAAGTTCTGTATAAAGAAAGCACTGCAGACCACCTACAGTGTGACACTTAGGGAGATGAAAGGATATTAACTTAGGAGCGCCTTGTGCTTTCAACAGAAATCTTGTTCCTTGTATTACAAACAAAGATAACTAACATAATTTAATTACGCTCTAATAGTAGCTGAAATGTATATGTCTTTTGGCATAATGCAATTTTTGTTTAGAAAATAAAGTATATGTACATAGCCTACAATTTTGCTGGAATTCCCTCCTGTGGGAAAAATGTTACCAAGGGGCTGTTGTCTTATGCATATTTGCACATACTATTTATGTTAACAAGCCTGGGATTTTTTTTTTTTTCTCTTTTGAATTGAAATTAGGTTCAAGGGGTTATTTTATTCCTTCTCCTTTATTTTAAGACTTTTAGTATCACAACGTCAAGGCTACTTGGTTCCTGTAACATGTTTGTGGCTTCCAGTGCTCAAATTACAAGGAACTGCCAGAAAAAAAAAAAAAAAGCCATTTCAATGATTCTTGGTCTAAAATTATTGAAAAAATACACACACACACACATATATATATTTTAATCAGGAAATATTCCAGCTAAAGGCAAGAGTGAGGTTAACAGTATCCTTTTAATCTTTGCAGAGTCTTAAACATTTACCTGTACCACAGTATTAGCTGTACATGGCTATATTTACGTGAAGTGGGAATGTACGAAAACTAGTTAAAGAACATCACACAGATGTAATGAAATATCTCCTGCCAGTTTCTGTCTAAAGTTTTTATGCTGCATTGCATTGGGTAGCTGAGAGCAGTTTGCTGAATGTTCCAATATGCTGCTTACTTTTATGTAACAAAAAATAGCTGCATAGGGAGTTTAGTCTGAAGAGAGACTAAGGAAAAGCACTTCTGGCTAGGTAAATATTTACATTTTAATACCTCAAGGATACTACAAGTTGGAATGAATTTATAAAACAATAATTTCAGTAGTAATATTAGTCTTTATGCAAATTTTTTGCAAAATCATCAAGTAAATCTGCTTTCTTTAAGAGGTTTTCGGCACGTTGAAGATGGGTTTATTGGGGATGTTCCAAAGGCCAACACCAAACTCAGTGACATTACTCTGGCTTGTTAAGCCATCTGTTACAAACTCTGAACATTGGAATGAATTTGCTCAAAGATTCCCTTGTGGAAAAATCTCTAGTAAGAGACAAAAATCTCTAGTAAGAAAGAAAAAGACTCTAGTAAGTAGCAGTCACCTCTATGAATGCTTAAAAAGCATGCTAGAATGCTAACACTTTTGCATAACATAAAATGCTTAAAAACTAGTATTGAACAAGGAAAGTATTTCCTTGTTACTGTGGTCCCTAGATTGTAGGTGGCTTGTCTGTGAAGTGATACAAATATGATTAGGGTTAGGCAGAATTGTTCTCTTTGGTGTTTTGCTTCATAACTACTCATAATAAGATTAACTGTATGTGCCTCTGAAGTATTTGCTGCTTGGCTGGACACATGGCCACCTCCTAAATAAAACATTAAGTGGGGATTTCTGTGTTTCCAACAGAAGTTCATTACATTTCTGTGCTGTCCCACTACACTAAATGAATACAATATGAGGCTTCCCTGAGTCAGAAGTCACAATTTTCTTCCAGGTTTGCCAGGTTCCTTTATTCAATTGTAATACTTTTCCCATATGGCACTTGGGATATTACCAAAAGGTAATAATATCTCATAGTGTCTTAGCTGGCTTTCAGGAATTGCATGCTTTGAATCTGGAAAGAGAGGGGAGGGCAACTTGAGGGCTGTGTAACCAACTTATCTAAAAGCAGAATCATTTGCTTTTTGTGCACATTGAGTTTTTGTAGGGGAGTACATGAAATCCTGAATATTTTATTTATAGCCTTTGAAAATTAGCCACCACTTAACATTCACTACTAGATAGAGAACCTTCTGGATGTTAGTCACTCAGTGCCTTATCTCACACAAAGATCCTTTTTTTTCCAGTTCTTACCAAAAAATGGAAAACAGAAGATGCTGAGCTATGAATTGGTGGGATACCTTGTCTGTGGAAGCTGGCTGAGAACAGAACTCACAGTACTCATAAATGTTAGCAGTTTCAAATGTATGAATCATTGATTGATGAAACTTCATTGATCACTGAAACTGATTCTGATTTCTAACCAGTTGTTAGTGACTTGTGTTAATAGACTCATAATTTGTTACCCAGCATTAATGTGCCCAACATTGGGCAGTTGAATATTGATAAAGCCAGCAGCTGAGTCTCTTCTGCAAGCAGTCAGGATCACAGGAACATTTTGAACCATAGCATAAACAAGTAGCATGCTCTCAAAATAATTCTCCAGCTGAGGAAATCACACATAGCATCTTATACAGCATAGTGTTGATTAAAGTTTCATGAAAACAACTAGGAAGAACTTGAGTGGTTGTGGATAGTTAATATTATAGAAGTATAGAAATCAGTAAGTTAGCATGTTGCAATCTTCATAATAATTTTGACTTACCCATTTTTGCATTATCTGAGCAGATCTTTCTGAGACAACAAAATAATAAGGTATCAGTCTCATTAATGTAACTATCAAGAACATTTACTTATGCTGATAGAAGTACTTTTAAAAGTAATTTATACATAATTTTGTAGACTTCTACAGCTTCTAGAAGCTTTTGAGCACACAGTATGTCTGCCTGGGGTGTATTTTCTTTAGCCAGAGCAGAATAGTATGCATGGCAGAGATTCATCTCTTCTGACCTACAGGTCTTCTTGGGCCCTCCAGAGCTAAAAGCATGAGCTGATGAGCTGTTGCCCTGGACCTGACATGCCATAGCTGGAGACTGAGGGCTCACATCCTTGGTGCCCACTTCACTGAGGTGGCCCTCAAGCACCCCCTGGGGGAAGACCAAGGTGTTCCAAATAAAGGGGTCCCACCTGGAGCACGTGCAACCTGTTCTCCATGTTGTCACAAGGAAAGTGAATGGCAGAGATGTAGAAACAAAGACTTGGATAAGAGTTTGTGGCCAGAGGGTAAAAGCTTATACCTCTGTGGGAATGTACCTATATTATCACAAGAAATTCAAAGAAAATAACATATAAGGCAGCACAGAAGTTTTTTTTTTTTTTTTTTTTTTTTTTAATGTCTGTGCTCGCAAAGCCCCTTCTTTATGTCAGTTTGAGATAAGAAATTGCCATTTTCATTGACTGATCAGAGAATCAAGGCCTTGGCCAGCAGGACCATTTGCTAACTGATATGGTGCGTATCTTCCGAGCACTGCCCAGGGTATTTTCATGAAAACTTGCTCGTAATTTCTAAGTTTAAGAGTTATCTGTCCTTTCCTCCCTGGAAACACTTTTTATTCCACTTTTTTATTCCAAACCTAATTGGAATAATATAGATATTTAGATCTTTATAAACGCTTATGTAAGTAGCTACTCACCACACTCCCCTAGTGAACAGTGTATTAACTGCTAAGAGCAAATGGGGTTTATGAATTAATTGTATCTTATGCTCTAGCTTGGCCAGCCTTGATCAGATCAGCTTCAGACTGCCTAGGGACAATGACAGAGCCTGTCAATGCCACTGCCATCACCCCTCAGGGACAAGTGTGGCCCTCCAATCTGAGCACAGCTGTGGGGTCTCCTCACCCATGTCCCCATTGAGGAATGCGTCCCACCTCCCCTGCCATGTTCATCTCATCATGCCATGTTCTCATCTCATCATCATGTCAGCCCCAGGGCTGCAAGCACTACTGTTTGCTCTTAGACAATTTCTAAATAAGAAGTGTTCTTAAGATTTTTATTTTTATTTTATTTTTATTTTTATTTTTATTTTATTTTATTTTATTTTATTTTATTTTATTTTATTTTATTTTATTTTATTTTATTTTATTTTATTTTATTTTATTTTATTTTGTTTTTTTTAGGAAAATGTCTGTAATAATTATTAATGGTCTAATTTCAGATTTCATGTGGTCTCATCTTCCTGCTGACAACATTGTCTCTCTATGCTCTCCTTTCTCCTCATGGTTGCAGAGCTGAAACTCTGGCCCTGGTTCAAGAAAAGAAGCAGGAGTATTTGCATGCCAGGCTATGTTTGGTTTCTTTCACAGCAGAAGTGGTACAGTAGGTCTAAGTCTTCTCCTTCCATAAGGTTCATTTTCCAGCTTTTGCTCTCTTTCCTGTGATGCTATTACCATTTTATCTCAGTCTGAAGACATTTGAGTTCCTGGAAGAACCTTTTTCCCCTTGAATTCTTGATAAGAAATTATGAAGACTCTGTTAGGACAACAATACAGACATACATCCTAGGACCTGTGCTTTCAATGATCATGTTAAAAATGATTTTAAGTAAAGTAATTGGATAAAGTTGTCCAATGGTGAAGGAAGGTATTTTTCTAAGGCTTGCTCCATCTATCTGCATCCATCCATCCATCCATCCATCCATCCATCCATCCATCCATCCATCCATCCATCATACAGGCTTATTTTAACAAGGATATATAGAGTCAAGCACAAATATATTTTTCAGGGACTTTTGGACAACTGCATTGCAAAATCATAGTGAAAGAATAAGTCCACACTAGAAGCTAGTGGAACACTGAACAGTAAATAGACTTGCAGTAGGATGAAATTTTAGTGGTTTCTGTCACATTTTAGAGGGTAATATAAAATTAAAAGTCATTGGAAGCTGAGTTTGTGACCCTTCCCTATGCATTGTCAGCTGCCTGGGAACGCCTTGGACATCCATGGAAACCATGCAGAACACAGTGGAGAGCTCTGTCCCTTGGCCAAGGGTAGGATCCACCTTATTCCTAGAAAATGTCTAATTTGTTCCCAGTCATTCCAGTAGTGGAGACCTCACACTCATCCAGGACAGTCTGTTCCTCCACTTAAGCAACTTTTTCACTAGAAAGATCTTCCCAGTCTTTTTTTTTTTTGACTTTTCTTAGCTTTTCTTTCCTATTTTTGCACACTTGACAAGGAGACCCACCTATATGGCTCTTCTTTGTAATTTCCTTTTTTGTTTTTGAAGATGATTATTAGATCTCCCTCCAGACTTCTCCTCACTATATGGCCCTATTTCCTTCAACTGTCCCTCAGAGACCACAGGCCTCTGGGGATTCTTGCTGCTTTCCTTTGAGGTCTTTCCATTGCTCCTTGTTTTTCTTGAAACTGAAGTCTGAGAACTGTACAGAATGTTCCTGCTAAAGTTTTTTTATTTTATTTTATTTATTTTTTTTTTTTTCCTGAGGACTGCAGAAAAAATAATTAAGGTTTTGCACACAATTTGACAATGTGTTTCAGCATATTTAGCTTTTTATGTCAGGAAGATACTGGTCGATAGGGTTCACCTGTGAATTACTGTAGGCTCTTCCTCTTCTGAATAACTTATCACTAATCTGCCATTGTCCATCAGACTCTCATATTTGAGGGGTTTGTTATTGCTCCCTAACTCTATAATTTTGTATCTTCTTCAAATTTATCCTAATATTTTTAGACTATATTTTTTCCTATTTTTCCAGATACTTTTTAATGCTTATTCTTTCCTTTGATAGGCCTTCAGCCTCTCTCATATCATCTGCAAGCAATAAACATATATTATACAGAGCTGCACAAATCTCTTATGAAAAATATGGAGCAGAGTTTGACCTGAAAAAAAATATATTTTTTTCTATGTCCTTCCATTTTGCTAGAACAGTACTAAAAACTGCTTTCTGAAGATCCCATTTCAGTAAGCCTTGTACACATCTTACAATAGATTCCTTTAGTGTTTTCTCAGTTTGCTCCAGATCATCCCCTGAAGCAGTTGCAATGCCTTGCTAATGGCAAGGCGTGCAGCAAATACTGCTTCTTCCCTAGCAGGAATCCTGTCACCTTCTCATGGAATACAGGCACTAAGTCCAGGTGGCCACACTTCTCCGGAGCCCAATGTTGATACTAGCTAATGCGTTGGTAGCCTCCAGCAAGAGCCCGGCAATCTTTAATTATGCAGAAAGCCCCTAGACAGGGAAATCAGGAAAGCTGATGTTGAAATCCTTCCAAATTGCTAGTTTAAGTTTGTATCTGGCACCACTCGGGTGCTGTGGGCAGCCCACCACACAAACCTGCAGGTATGCAGGCCATTTGTATTGATGGCTATAACTAATTTTAGCTTGAAAAAACAAACAGCCTATCTGTGGTTTTATTCAAAAATTGTAGTGGAATTCAATTATAAATGCTTTCTCAGAGCCATTTAAATCAGAAGCTGCTGTTTTTGAGATATATAAAAATGGAGTTGAACATTGGAGCCTCTAAAAGGCAAAAAACAACAGTTTGACTTGAAAACATAGCAAAACAAAAAATCCTGGGGAGACTAGTGAGGAGGTAAAGATAGAATGATTCTGCTAACAGTTGTAATCATTTATTACAGCTCCAATAACTTCTTACAGTACTAATCATACTTGTATAATTTCTATTTGTATACGGCAGTAGAACATGATATTGAATACCTGTGTATCCACGTGCTGATAACAGCACTTTTTGGCTGAAAATTACTTGCCCCCCCAGGCTGCTGTATAATTTATCCACAAGTTTTGGGTTCCAAGGAAGAAAAAAAAATATCCTTTTTTCTGCCATTAAATGATTAGTCCCATTTTCAGAAGTGTCAAACTGTCAGAAATCCTACTTAAGTCAATTGGAGCTGTGGGTTCTGAATGCTTTTTAAATCAACCTCTTCCATTTTCTCTCTTCACTCCCATAACCAAAAGGACAACATTATAAGCTGAAGCTTTCCTTATAACCAGTCTCTAAGGAAGATTAGTCTGAAGGTTGATTTTCCAACTGAAAAGTGAGAATGACTGTGGTGTTTAACAATCAAGCTTTAAACAATAGAGCTTCACTTCCAGGTATTCACAGGTGCTGTGCAGGCTGCCAGGCAAGCCCCATACCCTGTGCTGAAGGTGTGCACACATTCTTCTCTTTTGAGCACTCATGGCTGCAGTTTTCCTAAGGAAGAAAGCACTACTTCACGTATTTTGTCCAATTCCTCTTTAGACTGCAGCTGGAATGGTAAGAAAAAATAAAAGCAGGGCTTGGTTCAAGTGCAGTATGATTTGTCCAGTGTTAGAAGCACACTGAGAGGATGCTAGTGGGAGACTGAAACCCACATCTTTCCTTCTCCTCGTGATCCTCATCATGCATTATCCTTATGTTATATTTGGGAACTGGAGCACAGGGAAATTGGGTTATTTATCATGGTGATTTATCATCTCAGAAAATCCTGTGGCCAAGCTAGGAACTGAACACAGATCTCCTGGTCTCAGGTTAACTGTATTTCCAAACCTTGCCTCTGCTTCTCCCAAAGAGGTTGTGGATGCCCCATGCCTGGAGGTGTTCAAGACCAGGTTAGCTGAGGCCCTGAACAACCTGATCTAGTGGGTGGCATCCCTGTCTATGGCAGGGGGGTTGGAACTAGATGACCTGTGAGGTCCCTTCCAACCCAAATCATTCTGTGATTATATTATTCTATGATTCGTGTGCTTGAACTTTCCTGTGTGTTATTCCACATCATGGGACAAATGTTATACAGTTACAGTCATGCAACTCCAATTTATTTATTGCTGGTTGGACGTTTTCTTCCTTGGTTTGAGAAGCTGGGGCCATGAGGGGTTAAAGAAGTCTGATTGTCTTTTTATTTATTTATTTATTTATTATGTTAGCTGAATTCATTTGCTTCTCCCACAAAATCAGGAGATATTAAAAAAATACTGTTACTCAAAAATGTTTAGAAGTAGTGGGCTATATAGCTAAAGCATATCTCCAGGCACTACAGGACCATATCTCACTGTTTTAAGGAGTTGTAGTCTCAGTTGAGGAAACAGGTCCAGACCATTTGCAATTTTCTGATTTCTTCTGGTAACAGGAAACCTCACTGAAGTCGGTAGGAATATTGAGTTAAAGCTGAAGGACAGACCGTCTTCTTCACAGCATGATTCATGCTCAGATCTACTCTGAATAGCCATGACTGACCTCTCTTATCATGCAGGGATCAGCACAATACATTTGTGACCTCAGAAAGGGTGAAGCCAAATAGAAGAAGAAACAACACAGGGGAAAAAAGAAGTTATTTCTATCAAATGTGAGAACATGGGCAACTCTATACAAGGCAGCTTGTAAGCAAGGCCTTTCAAGGCTTCCACTCTGGGGTATTTAGAATCATAGAATATCCTGAGTTGGAAGGGACCCACAAGGATCGTCTTACATTTGCTTACATTTATAAGTATGAACACAGTAAACATAAAGTGCTATTTTATGTTCCCAATCCCCCCAAATGACCTTTTATAACATTTTATAATCACAGCCCTTCTGTGATTATAAAATGTTATTGTCGCTAAAAGGACTTCTTGTTATGCAAGTTGTGTCTGCAAAACAAACACAATAGGGAAATCTTTGGTTTGCTGCATGGTAGGTGAGTCAATGTTATCACCAGAACTGAATAAACAAGGCTTTATTTTTAGATATTAAAAACATAGTACAATAAAAACAGTATTTTACAAACATGTAAAATACATTTCATTTATTCTCCTTTTGCAATATGAACACTTTTACCTGATACATATTTGTAATTTATTTATGTATGTGTGGCTGACTGTAAAAATCAGAACAAAATCATAAGGCTATTTCTAGTGGCTGGTTATCCCTGAAAAGTCTAACCATGAATGTTGACTTCATTGTACTTTTGGGGTGAGTTTACTCGTTCTTATTCAGGTAAAGATTTGAAAACACATATTTGGGTTCCAGTTTGGCTTACAGGAGTGCAAACGAGTAGCAGCTGTCTCAGTGACTGAATTTATGAACATATAGCTGATCAGAATATGGTTTAAGATTAAGCCGTATTCTCTTAAGATTTAAGAGTTTCCAAGTGTAAAAACTGTGTTTTGCCAATAGGCTTCAAAGCTAGAGTGGCAACTGTGCATATGTTTTATTGCCACCTTTCCGTATTCCTCATATGACTATTGTGTGCCTTTTTCACCTTCAGAATGCTGCCAGAGTAATATCAGCAGCCTTTAATCTCACCAATGTGTTAGGTGACTGCAGTATCACCTTTTTCCACACAAAGATAAAAATAATAGTTCCTTTCCCTTGGGGAATAATGTGTTTTTCTTACCACATTTTACAATTCTAATGTCTTTTACTGCTTTCTTTGTTTCATTAGCTGTAAATATGCATTGCCTCCTTTCCATCTTCTATTGTAGTGCCCTAGTGTCAAAGCATGTGGGATGAAGTGGATGAAATTCAACCCCCTTCAAAAAGTGCAAAAGAAGCAGGTTACAACAGGATCCTGAAATACAAGAGGATCGGAGGTGTTTGGGACTGTGGGACAGCAGCAATAAAGCAAAGGAAAAGGGTGAGGAGGAAATATTACAGAAATGTCCTGTATTAAGGATTGTTTTTATGATGTAAAAATCTACCACCAGTTATTACATTATTTAACAGGTAGTGCTGGTAAAAAGTGTCTGTCAGCTAATGTTATGAAGCAACATTTAGCAAGTATCCAGTTTTGCTGGCATCTACTTTCATATTGAATTTTGTCAGGAATAAGTACATAATGCTTAAGAAGATACATAGCATATATGTCAGTATACATCCTGTTTTGGAGGAAGAGATTTTACTGTATGAGCCACATAGAGAAATCTTTTGATTAACCGTGATAGATTAGTCAGCGTGTTTAAGTACATCTAAATATTACCAAGAGAAAGAAAAGATAGACTGAATCAGAGCAGATTTTCTGATTTAGTTTTATATTGCTTGCTCCTTGCAAGAGGTAAAGAGAACACTCTGCAGTTAAAGCAACTACATGTTTCTGTTCTCTTCTGTCAAATTCAAGAGATGCTTTGATTTGCATCTAGAAAAGGTGAACAGTAACAAGGGCATTAAAAGGAGGATTGAAGAAGACCAGCATGATTAGTGTCTCTCAGGACACCAAATGTTGAAATAGAACTGGGCCAAAGGCATCCAAACATATTTGTCCATGGCATCACCCTTTACATGAATATCCTTAATTATGATCACTGCTGAGCCTGCTGGTTGCAGCAGCCTTTTGAAACTGTAAGCAGAATACACAGAAAAATGAATACAGATAGAGAACCCCATTTCTTTGGGATTTCTGTAAGCCCCTGCTTTAATTTTGTTCTATTCAAAGAGTGGAGGTAAATTATAGTCTAATATATTTCCCATATAAAATACCTCTGAAACTAGCAATTTTTAAGTCATACACAAGATATAATTCACAGAACTTGTATCATACCAGATAAATATCCTTTCGATCACATTGGAAAATTAGTCGGACTTCTTCTTTACATTTATATAGTTAGTGTGCACAGTCTGATCATGGTGGGGAAAAGCAGCTAGAGCAGCCAACCCTATCTGCACGGAACAGCAACAAGGCATACACTTCTGCCTTTACTTACTGACAATTTAACTTGCTTCTTAGAGGACAGGAGCACTTCTCATTTAAACTGCCAATAAAATACACTTCAGATAGTTAAATTCCAGCATCAGAGTGATTCTCTAACATAAAAGGTTCAAAGAAAGCCCCACTTCATTCATACATCATCCATAGAGCTAATCCCATAGAATGCCATATTTCAGACAGAGCCTTAACCTTAAATGGAAGTGCAAGGTTACATGGCAGGAATGCAAACACCCTGCTAAGTCTTAAAGCTAGGGCATTTCTCAGGTAGTAGGGCTGCAATTTAAAACTCTTATTTCTTCGTTCTGATGATGACCTTGCTGATCTGCAAATGATGGATGATTCTGAGATACATACCATCAAGAGGCATGGGAAGAATGAATTCCTCTGCCCCTTAAAAAAAAAGAAGGAAAGAAGGAAAGAAGGAAAGAAGGAAAGAAGGAAAGAAGGAAAGAAGGAAAGAAGGAAGAGCAGTCAAAAGAGTTTCAGTACAATATTACTTCTCTAATATATACAGTGTGAAGGGTTCATTTCAGGAAGCTTTAAGGAGATCATTCTACAGAAGATTCATTGCTGAAAAGTTGCTAAGAGGTTTTGGTAGTGCAGGCAGAAGATATAGTTACAAAATGTAAATAAAATATACTTAGTGGAATAGCAAAGGAACTCACTGAATGAAATTCCTCTGGTGTAGCAGCCCATTCAAGGTTTATGACCACTTAAGTTCCACCTAAGCCCCCAGTAGAGAATTTCAGTCTTTGAGATTTCATCTGGATTTTGGTGACATGCAAAGACATGTCCTGGAATCTGGAGACCAGAGGAATGAATAAAGACACTTCAGCTGCAAGGAACAGCTTTTAAAAATACCTTTTTCATCCACTCCCCTTGGTTAGCTTGATTGAATGGTTTAAAATTGCTTATTTAGTTAACATACCTTGTTACTACTGCCTAGCCATGTACTGCTATTTTTTTTTTTCTGAGAAATTAAGCCTTTGAAACAGAGAAACCAATGAAAAATAACTTGAGTCTTTGCCCTGCCCAGCCCCTTTTCAGGAGTTCACCTGTTTGCTTATGTCACGTTTGTTTGTTCTGCAGTAAATTCAGCTGTGGGATAGTCCCTTTAGCAAGTTACTTGGGTGTATTGCCATATCTAAAACAGTACTTAGCCAAGGCCTCCGAAGTGAAGGCAAATCACAAACCATTTTTCTTTTAATTTCATTATCGATAAGTAAAATAAATAACAAAAAAAAAAAAAAGAAAAAAGAAAAAAACAGCCTTGCTTAATTGCAGATTTTTTCTTCCAATCTTAGCAAGGAATATATTAGCACTTTGGCATCTGCACTGCTGATGAGGAAAAAAAATATTGTAAAAGCATAATGATCCAAGCCATTAGTCTTAGCAGATTAATTTGCCCTTAATCTTTAAGAGACACTCTGAAAAGAAGGAAAACCTGAATAAGCAACTCCAGATTTTATATACCATCTTGTCTTGCTATTTCATTGCTTTAAAATGGGATGAAGTCAAATTACAAAGAAGGAAAGAAATTCTCACTCAGGGGCAAGGACCAGGAATTTGGGGCACCTGGACTGGGAGGCCAAGCTCCAGCCCCATTCTGGCCCTGGATAGGCAGTGGCGAGAGATATTGCACCCACACGAGTGGTCTTATATCTGTCCTGTCCTGTCCTGTCCTCTCTTCTTTCCTCTTCTCTCCTTCTTTCTCACTCCTACCCTAGAAGCTGCTGTGCAAGATGCTTCCCTGGAGGGCAGTGAAACCCCTGAACAGCTTCCTCAAAACCTCCTCGTAAACTCAGCCCACACACAGCGTAACCAAGCCACTTCTGCCGGGTCCTCCACTGTGGCCAGATTTATTTGGTCATATGGGTGTCTTATAGGCTATTAATAGCTAGGATGAACATAATGCAGAGAAAACAGGGCTTGGGATATTACCCTGATGTGAGGCTTAGTAAATGTCATGGCTCCAGTAGTACTCGAGTTAAGACTCAGACAGTCTTCCCGAAATTACATACATTTCTTCAAGTCATATCACTTGTCCCTTTCTCACGGCTGAATAAAAACAGAGGAGTCTCCCAGGAAGAATAAAAAAAAAAAAAAAAAGGCAGTTCCAGGAATATAATGTTTCTACTGCCCTTACTTTAGTGAGATGCCAAAGGCTGTGTCTATGCCACTTGGTAGCTGAGCCTCCTATCTTGAGAACAGTCCTGGCATGCCTGGTAGCATGCCTATGCACATGGCATGGCCAGGGACCTGGGCTGAGCTGGGAGCTGGTAAATGAGAGCTGAAAGGTGCTGAAGATAAAAAGCAGCTTCACAAACTTCTTCTTAGCCAGGACTTACTCTGAGGTTAATGGGAGTTCATTTCAGGGCAAGGACAAACAATCTGGTTGAAAAAAAAACACAACAAGGAAAGGGAGTGTGAGCTTCTGTCCAGGGATGGATTCATTTCAACAAACTTCATCCACCTGAAAGTCAGAAGTTTATCTGTTGTCTTCATGCCACAGTCGTCTTCACTCCCTGCATAGGAACAGGAAACAGGCACTTCCAGAAGGAGATTCCTCCCACCCAACCCCATTTTGTCCCATCCCATCCCATCCCCTTCCAACAAGCCTTACCCTGGGGCAGTGCTTGTCTTCCTCTATTGTCTCTAGGGAGTGTCTAGACAAGTAGGTCACCAGCCCACTCCCTCTCCAGTCTTAGTTCAGTTGTGCTTAATTGTGGGCAAACTTGATGTGGCTTAGATGTTACTAGAAGGTATGTTACAGCACCACTGTAGCCTAAGGACCATGCTGAATTATCCCTTTAGACACATCCTACAGCTTTAACACTACATATGTGTTAATCCTGTTGTGAGCTGGAGTTTGGCAGGAGCCGAAAAGTACATTCAGTGGACAGCTTCATATTGCACCAAAACTTACAGAGTTCATCTGCAAACTTACTGAAATACTCATGCACAAAAAAATAAAATAAATAAATAAAATAATCTACCTCCATGCTCAACAGAGGTATCTCAATGGTAGGACTGATTTTGCTAAAGGAATTACAGAGTCCAATTTAAAGGTCAGTTTGTTTGAATTGGGATGCAGTTTAAGAATCAGATGGCTTTCAAGTCAGTGAGTGCTGTTTTCAGTGGATATTTTACAGATATGACTTGCCTGCAAACAGGCTTTACTTAGCTTTTCTTTAAAACTTTTTTTGGCTTTATCCTTCTTTCACTGAATGGGGTCAGAGTAACCTCAACACCTCAGATAATATAAATGTAGTTGTAAGAGTTGCTCCAATGTAAAATTTGTGTAAAACTGTCCTAAAAGGAGGAAGTGGATTTGTAAGTTGACTCAGGACTAATTCAAATATGGTTCAACAGGTAGGTGGTACTGCTGTTACACCTTCAGTGCCATGGCATCCTCTTAAAAACTGTGGGTACCACCTGCTCTCAGCATAGAGTGGTCAGGACACTGAAGAAAATGTGGAGCTAGAGCAGCTGGAAGCTCTGTGAAGACCATACCAATCAGGGAGACAGGTTCATTTAATCTAACAAGAGTTATCAAAGAAAACCAAAGTTTTAGGCTAGTGGTCTAGGCTGCTCTATAGTCAGAGCAAAGAGGGAGGCCTCTCCAGAGTTAAACTAGCTCAGATATCCAGGCTGGGGTGTGATGAACTTTGTCATTAATGGCTAGGCCACCTGTCTGGATGAGGTGCCTAACTTCTAGATGGTTGATGGGGATCTTCCCTTCAAGATAAGTGAGAATTGATTCTGGGTTAGAGACTCACAGGTCTTACCTACAAGTCAAGTGAGTAACACAGATGCTTGTCAGGGTGCTAACAGGGTGCCAAGGCAACTTCCAGGTGGGGGAAACCTGGCTTTCTCTGTGTTTGAAAAAGATGCAACTCCTGTCCATCACCTGAAGGGTTAAGAGCCCATCTCTTCTGGAGGCAAGGACAGTGGATTTTCTAAGAAGCTTAAGAACATGGAAAGAGAAGATTACCCTGTTTGTCACTCCTTTTACCAACTGCTGAGCTTGTCTGAAGATGAGGATTAATGTAATGGTTGCTTTTATTCCTCAGTATTTTTTCTAATGAAATTTGATCACTCTTCTCCACATTCTGCTTCCTCACCTGCTCTGGGAGGCAAATACAATTCTTTGAAAACAAAAGCAGTCCAGACAAAAAAGTTCAGACCATACCATATGAACTTTCATCAGTGTTTCTCTTATTAAATACAGTTAATTCCATTATGGTTTGGTTCTGGGTGCTAAGAAAACCAGCTTGCTCCTAATATTATAAGCATTGCTTTAGTTAGTATCTACACTGCCTTTCTTTATTTATAGATATAGACTGTCCAAGACAGTACAGATAATATTTAAAATGTTGTTTGTTCTGGAGCAGTAAGAATTATAAAATCTAAATGTTATTGAATCACAGCATCTTTCTATGATTAATGCTATGATGCTAGTGAAGACATTTCCTAAAATCTTGATCAGTAATGAATAGTCTGTCCCAAGGCCTGGGTCTCTCAGTTGTCCAGGTCTGGTCACAGTAGGATGGTGGGACAGTTGTGCTTTGCTTGGCAAATGAACACCTAGGCAGCATGTCTTGTGCTTACCTTAGAACTTCCTTGATGTATAATCAAATTCCACCCGCATGGTCAAACTCAAACTCATCTTGGAAGTGTTTCTGCATCCCCCAGTTCAGAGTTCAGACATAGCTTACAATAATTAATATTTATTATTATTATTATTATTATTATTTATTTTTTTCCCCCTAGGATAGAGTTTCTCAGTCTTATATGCAGCTTGGAAAACATTGAGGACTGTTCCTAAAAGACTATGCACTACAGAAGGCAGTGATGGTTCCCACACAAGGTCTCATCCAGTTCTGTATATTAGTGTCTCTTTGCAGAAGCTTTTTTGCTGGTCTTTGGCTACAGGTGATATTGGAAAATATCAGTTGCCTCAAACATGCCACTGAGGTTCAAAACTGTAATGTAAACATCAGATAAATTATAGAATCATAGAACCATAGAATGGTTTGATTTGGAAGGGACCTTAAAAATCATCTAATTCTAAACCCCTGCCATGGGCAGGGACACCTCCCACCTGGCCAGGTTGCCCAAAGCCCCATCCAGCCTGGCCCTGAACACCTCCAGGGATGGGGTATTCACAGCTTCCCTGGGCAAAAGGTTTCAGTGCCTCACCACCCTCATAGTGATGGGTTTCTTCCTTATTTCTAGGCTAAAGCTCCTCTCTTTTAGTTTAAAGCCATTCCCCCTTCTCCTATAACTCCACTCCCTGACAAAGAGTCCCTCCCCAGCTTTCCTGTAGGCCCCCTTTAGGTACTGAAAAGCTGCTGTAAGATCTCCCCAGAGCCTTCTCTTCTCCAGGCTGAACAACCCCAACTCCCTCAGCCTGTCTTCATAGGAGAGGTGCTCCTGACCCTTCATCATCCTCATGGCCCTCCTCTGGACTGTCTCTAACAGATCCCTATCCTTCATGTGCTGGGTGCCCCAGAGCTGAACACAGTGCTCCAAGTGGGGTCTCACAAGAGCAGAAAAGAGAGAAAGAAAGATAAAGATTAAGGAACAAATTTTCCTTAACATTATAGTCTGAAGACCCTCACTGGAGTGGCTAGAAGCTGTGACTTTAGTCAAGAATTAGCATATTTTGGAAGTGTTTTGCTGAATGAGTTCCAGAATGAGCAGCCCACATTTGCTGAGCATTTCCACAAGCCAGAGAGATTTATAGTTGTGACAACTGCAATGTCTTACATGTACTTGTTTATTTTCCCATTAATTTTATTCAGAAACAGTAACAAAACAAAAAAATTGTGACACTCCATAAAAATAACTGTGTCAAGAGCAGATAAAACTCAATTAAATCCTGAAAACACTGTCATTACCCAAATTAAAACAGAGCTCAAATTCATTCTCTTTAGCTGCATAAATACATAAAAAGTTGTTAATCATGTGAAAACATATATTTCCTCAATTATTCCAATATGATTTTTTTTTTTTCTATAAGCATAAAATGCAAGAAAAATGTTTCAGAACACCATTAATAGTGATATTCAATCTTACTTCAGTTAACAAGTCAGCTAACAAGATCAAGTCTGGAATATCTCATACTTATCCTGCTGAGCTGAGTATCACTTTGGCTGTTCAGAGATGAAGCAAGCACCCTGTTAATTGTGCTAGAGGTTTACAAAGGGCATTAACTGGAGACGTAACCTGACAGGAAAATTGCAGAGGCACTCTGATGGAAACAACTGCCATTCCATTATAGAGAATAGTAGCCTGCTATGCAAATGAGAGCAGCAGCTAGGAGGAAGTTTCAGTTCTGTCCAAACATCTTATTTTTACAGTGCTGTAATAATGAGTCAGGGCAAGAACGACTGTGGTTGAAAACTGAGTTAGCACGAGGCACGAAGTCAGGCCAGGAATGCACCAAAGTACATCCCTGGAGCCTGTTCACAGCAGCAGCTGCTCGGCGTGTGCTGGAGAATTCCCAGCTTTATCCACGATTGCAGTTAGGGATTGAAGGATCCTTTTTAGCTCACATTTGTATCACTCTGCTTTTAGTGCCTGGCAGCAACATCAGAAACACCTGAACCCTCCATTACATGGGAGTGTGAAATGCAAAGCGCATATGGGGTCCAGTGGCAGAAGGAATAAAGCCAGTGCTTGCATTTAGTGATGGATTCAGTTTTCTTCCTGCCGCACTGTAGAAAGTTTTTTTTTGTTTTGCAACAGATATGAATGGACAGAATCTGGTGAAGAGTGGAGAGGAGAAAGATGCAAAAAAAAATAAATTCAGTGGGATTGAGGAAAGTGCATGTGTATTATTAGCAGGGGATCCAGAGCAGCAACCTTCCTCTGGGTGCTGATTGCATGCCTGCTGTGGCATTGCTTTGATAGCCATGGTTACAGCAGGAGAGTAATATCAGAAACAAGGTGGTGGAGTCTAAAGAGGAAGAACATGTGGTCCTTTGAGACTGGGAAGATGTAGATTCATGGGAACAAAGAGACATAGGAAATAGAGACAGTAGGTAAAAAAACACACACACATTATTATTAAAAAGTTCTCTAGCAGTCACACCCATAACTACTGACCTGGGAGATATTACCCAGCGTAGAAGCAGATTTTTTTAATTTAAATTTCTATCTATTTATTTATTTGTTTTCTTCCCTGTAGCATCTTAGGTGAATTGGTGTAACCTGGCTATTGAAAAGTTTCCCTTAAAATCTCTCAGTAAGCCCTGCTGCTGCTCTCCCTCAGCAGAGCTGTTCCCTTGATGTCAGGCTGGTGGGTGTGGTGTGGAGCAGAATTTCACCTTCTGACCTTCATATGTTCCAGAAATAATTTGGGAAGTGTGGAAGTTTTGCTTTGTCCTCAGCTCTGCGGTGGTTTGTAATAGAAGCCAAAGCATAGCAGTAACAAAAGGAAGCTGTCACGGTGATAACTCTGCACTGAATGCAAGTGTAAATGCTCTCCGGCCACAAAAAGCTCGATTTCAGTGTCGTTCATCTTCTGAATGCGTGCTCAGATTTTACTTTGACTCTTTTGTACATGCTTGTTTTTGCAATTTGGACAGGTGAAACCAGCAAGTATGCAATTTGTGTAAACTAAGTGGTCTGTTAAGTGAAAAGAGCTTTACAGTGTACTGGCTGCAGCTCTGATTTCCACTCCAGCAGCTCCAGCACCAGGACATGTGGATGAGTTCTTTATTTTGAAAGCAAGTTCCTTAAGAACAACAGAGTGATTTTTGAAAGGTGTGGATATGTATGAAGGATGAGCTTTCTAAAAAAAACACCCACAAACAAAAAACAACCCAATGACCCAAAACCTCAGTAGCAAAATAAAGTAACCTGTAAGTGAACTTGAAGTCTCTTTTATTATTTTTGCAAAAGTAAGCTGATGATCTGTGTTTCACAATGGAGATTGTTCCACACAGGAGACCTACGGCTGGACTATTTTGCCATGTCTTAATATTAAAAAAACAACCCATCTGAAAAATTTTCCCACTAGATATCCTGATGAAATCCAGAGTAGTGGCATAGGTCCAAAGGAATTAATGGAAATATATCAATTTGTACCTACAGCAGGTTTAACTCTTGATTCAAGTGCTTTGAGAGTCAAGACTGCTGCTAAGCACTCTGATTTCTCTGTGGTATGGCATTGCAATGGATGCAGTAAAATACCTCTAGGTAGAGAAATAGCTCAAAGAAGATGTGGGAGATAACTGACCACAAGAATAAATGAGTAAGATGTCTCTGCATTTATCATTGGACATTCTCACATAACTGTTGAGCTGATCTTACTTTGGTCAGGTATCTCCAGAGTTTGTTGTGTCACAGGAAGGGAATGGAGTGGCACCATCGATGGCAGCAGTGATGGCTGTGCTGGGCAGGTCACCAGCGCAGGCAGGGAGGAGATGGTTTGCCCTGTGGGTAGCCCTTGCCTGTCCTGATGCCTTCTGGAGCAGAGGCAGTGAGCTCAGCTCTGATGTACTAGATAGCATAATGGCCTGAATATTTTTGTCTGAGAGAAAACAAACAAATAGTCTAAAAGTTTTGGCCAAAAAAATTCATATCATCCCACGTAGGATTTCTAAGGAATTTTAGCAATTCTAGAGATAAAGATAACATTAACTGGAGCACTATCAGCTAAAGCTAGCCCAGTTCCTAGTGGGGGAAAGACTTACGTAATCTCAGTGGTGATAAGGGCAAGCTGGAAAATGGGAGAAGGAGAATCTGCACCACAGAATAAATTCACCCCGTCTAATGAGCTCCTTTGTTACATCCACTCTTACAGGACTGTGTCATAAAAGTAGTTACTGCTCTACTAATGGGTCATTAAAGTGGCCTGCAAAAAGGTAAGATTTTGGTTTGCAATTATATTTACTTTCCCAGGAGATGAAGAAAACTTTTAAGAGATGATGCATCAACTTTGGTTTAGCTGTCTGTCCATGATGTGTAGAACAAGATCTTCATCCAGAGCTTTGTGATCTCCCATGTTTTGAGGGCTACTGGTGAAGCAGGGGTACAAGGTTAACTAAGTGTAGAGGAGTAGCTGAACAGACTGAAGAGAAATAATGTCCCACTTCACAAATAAGTTTTCAAAGATGAAAGCAGCACATTAACCCATCATGTGATGGCCATAGGCTGGTTTACTCAGAAAAAAATGGAGAGCCCTTTGAAATCTTCAGCCAGAATGGTACACGCACACTGCTGTCTACTATGGTTTATGTAGAGCAGGACTTAACATCTCAGTTGCTTGGTTGCAGTCTAACCATATAGGCGTTGGAGTCTATCTGTACAGGATAGGGCGTTTTTTCACAGATTGCTCTGCTGATGTGGCTTGGCTTACAGGGTGGTCTCCAAAAGGAACCCCTATCACATCTGGGTTGGCACAAAAAATTTGTGTTCCAGTGTTGTATCGTGGGACCAATGGGCTGGAGAGGAAGAAGGAAGGGGTAGCATATGCTGTGTTTGCTTGAGGAGTGGAAGCTGCTCTCTGCATTTTAAAGACTGCTATTACAAGACCTGTTGGTTGGGAGGAAAGTAGGGATTGTCTACAAAATCTTGAATGACAGGAGAAGGTGAATGTGGCATGGTTGTTTGCATTTCTTATAACAGAAGAACCAAACGCCACCTCCTGATGGGATGAGATAGCAGATCAATGTCTCTAAAGTTGTGGTGGGCCCAAAATCCAGGAGAAACATTTGTGGGGGCTAGCAGTTTACCCTTTTTTTTTTATTGTTTTCCCTAGGTAATTACTCCTGGGCACTGAACAATAGAACCATAGAACAGCTTGGGTTGGAGCAGACATTAAAAACCACCCAGTTCCAACCCCCATGCCATGGGCAGGGACACCTCCCACCAGACCAGGTTGCCCTGGGCCTTGCCCAACTTGGTCTTGAACACCTGCAGGGATGGGGCATCCACAGCTTCTCTGGGCAACCTGTTCCGGTGCCTCACCACCCTCACAGTGAAGAATTTCCTCCTAACATATAATCTAAATCTCCCCTCTTTTATTTTAAAACCATTCCCACTTGTTCTGTCATTGTCTGACTGAGCAAAATGTTGCTCTCCATCTTTTTTATAAGCCACCTTTAAGCATTGAAAAGTTGCAATAAGATCACCCCTGAGCCTTCTCTTCTTCAAGCTGAAAAGGCCACTGCTGGAGGACTTAAATATTGTGGCTGTTTTTAAGGTTGTATGAGGCAGCACAGAAGATGAGTGGCAAAAGAGTTATCAGATGGATGCTTTTTCCTGTCAGGGTGGAGATGGGGCCACTGTGCAGCTCTAGACTAGAAAGGTAAGACAATGCTGCCATTATGTACTGTGGTGCACAAAGACCCGGATTTTCACATGCATCCTGATATCTTTCATATGTTAGAAACAGAAGCATATAAAAAACCAAACCAAAACAAAAACAAACAACAAACACCACAAAACCTATAGAATTGGTCTAAATATTGTATTGTGAATAAAATATCACAAATATTTTCTTTCAAGAAGTAGACCCTCGATCTGCACTAATAACTAATTTCCAGCAGTAATAACTCAGATCCAGCAGTAATAACTCATTTCAGACTCAAGCTTGAAAAGGAGACACAGGAAGAAATGTTCAAATTATTTTGGTACAGTTAAGCTTCCATTTGCTAGCAGTTTAATGGTATTATGCTCATCTTTGCACATTCTTTATGTTGGCTGCTGATTTCTTTGCCTCCTGTTTTGCTGGGCTGCATAAGGTCATCCAGAACCATCTATGTGTATCTAAATGATGGCATGATATTTATTTACCGTCAGTTATTTCTTGCCAAAATAGAAAATAGCTGGAGACTTAAAATAGGTCCTTGCATTATTCCCCATGGTCTCTTCAAACTCAAGAAGCTGGAGCCATTAATAGAGCCAAATTAAACTACATGTGACTGATAAAATTTAACACATACAACAGAAGTTGAATGATACTCACAGCCTGTAGTTTTAATGACAAAACAAACCAATAAATCATTTCAAATGATTCATATAAACATGTAATAAGAACATCTATTTACTTGTCCAAACCTTGAGAAAAGTCATTTGTTACTTTGAGCAGAGCAGTAGTTGCTGAGTGCTTTGCTCTGCCTTCAGATCATGATGTATGAACCGGATTCACTGGAAATGTATTGGATGTTGTAAATGTGTCTCCTGGATTTTGACTTTCATTTGGCCTCCCAGGCTTGCAAGGATATT
The DNA here is from genome assembly GCF_963932015.1 of Anas acuta. Taxonomy (NCBI): domain Eukaryota; kingdom Metazoa; phylum Chordata; class Aves; order Anseriformes; family Anatidae; genus Anas; species Anas acuta. The sequence goes on from NC_088979.1 coordinate 19,525,055, forward strand.
CTGATCATTAAATACGGCTATTTCTTTGGAGGCTTTAGGGCATCTCAGTTTACTTGATACCCCCTGGTTGTTGCCTGGTTGTTGAAAAATTCTCTGCCCTCTAGACATTGATTCCCATGGTAGTGACTATGTGCTTTTCCACAGCCAAACCCTGGTACAAAACCCACTTTTGTGTGCAGGTGTTCCTTAACAGTAAATGTCCTGTCTCTATCCCACCTAACTTCAGTCATCATATAACGACTGAAGCTTTGTCAGGTAATGAACTTCTGCTCTATCACTACAATAGATTAAAAAAAAAACAGTGTCTGTGTGTCTCTGTGTGTGTGTGTGGGGGGGGGGGGGCGGAGGGAGGGGGGGGAAGGAGGGGATTACAGGGGAGGGAGGCACTGGACTGCTTTATTTAGGTATTCTATTTAGCCAGGGCTTCAGGGAGAATGAAAAAAATGGGAGAAAATCTCCCATTGTTAGTGAAGAGCAAAACCACAGCTACAAAGAGAACTTCATATAAACTCCCCACTCAGAAATTTCTTAGGGATACTTTAGTAGTTTCTGTAAACTAACACAAAACAGAAACCCAATGAAGTTCACAAAGGAAGTAATATCTGTTTAGAAAAGGATACCTCCACCATGGCAAGGAGTACTGAAGACTTTCTTAGAGGAGCTTAGAGACTGACTTCTCTTTCCTGAGGATCCATTGCAGTTAAAAAGTGCTCTCTCATGGGTGACAAGTGTTAAACAAGATGTAACATCTCTCCTCTCTTGGCTTCTGGCTGGAATTTTGCTGGACGGCAGTGAGGCTGACAGCTCCCATGGAGGTCCTCCTGCTTGACCGCGTCGTGTTTCTACCAGGCTGGGCCTGCTGCTGCAGCCCCTGTGGGATAATAGCCAGCGACACGGAGCCCTGCAGCCTGTTCGGTAGAGGTGAAGTGATGTTTTAAGGACACATTCAGCATTCATACTGGTGTATGAGGTGCGGAATGCCAGGCTACTAGCAAAGGCAGCCTGAACACATGGTTTTCCTATTGCTCACGTGGGCATATTGTTGCTGCAAGTTGTGGTCTTCTTGTCAGTACAGATGGAGTTGCCTTTCCCCTGAAGACAGAGAAAGCATTTAGTAGTTTCAGAAACTATGGGTGTAGGCTTAAGCCAGTGGTGTTTGCTAGCTAGAGGGTGTCTTTTAAATTTCTTTGATACTTACCCTTGATACTGGTGATACTTCATGAAATATGGGTTGCACATTTCTTAAAATACAGATAAATGTAAATTTTAGCATTGCATCCATTAATATAGGGAGATTTGAGTTTCTTGAGGATACGCCCAACAGCTTATTCTTGCAGAAGAAATTACTGTGATCCTCTGAATTGCCCTGTGCTGAAGGGTACATGAAGGACTGTGTGACAGAAGGAAGTGCAGTTGGCTCTGTTAGAGTGCTCCTGCTTTTTTTTTAACTTGCCTATTTCTGTTGCATCTTATTCTTGACAACATCCCTGAAGTATTTATGACTGAAATTCTTCACACATGATTACTAACTCTTGAAGAGTCTCTTTCTCAAGAGACCTTTAGATGGCTGGCATGGTTGACCACAAAGGCAAGGCAGAAATTTCATTCAGAAATCAAAGAAAAAAGACTTGAAAGGGAAGCCTAAAAGGAAAGGAAAAAGCTAGCTATTCAGAAATGCTTTACATGGGCTTATTTAGTTGACATTTATTCATACTGGGTACCATGAGGTACAGTACTGAAAGCTGCAGTGGAGCTCCAGGGAGATTTTTAATTTTTTCCCTGCGTCTCAGAAGTGATTGCTTTTTGAAAACAGATACTTCAGGATGCTCTGGGCAGCTCCTAGCTTTTTACCAAATCTTTCTTTGTTTCACACTGGCAACTCTTTTACTCCCAGACACAGAAATGTCATGTGACATTCATTGACTTTTGCATGAACCAACAACTGAGCTGCTCCAAATTCCAGCCTGTGTGTATGTAGGAGCTCATCCTCCATCTTTCCATGCACCTCTGTGTTCTTACTTCTATGTGCGTGAGCTGATTTTGCTGGACACGGCAGAGGCAGTGAGAGGCTCTGTCCTGGGGTCCCCCAGCTTAGCCTGGGACTTCAGCTCCCAGCCTCCCAACATCTCCTACACAAACTGATTGCATTCATAAATGTGCACTAGGCAAGATCTACTGATCTACCTTTCTGTTTTTTTTCTCTTCACATTGAAATATTGACTTTTCATAGAAAAATGACAGTTTCTGCCTTCCTACTAAGTGAAACAAAGCACTGACATGCTGTAGGTTCTGGAGTTACCAGATGGAAAGGAAACCTGCTGGCCCCATGCTGCAAAGCAGCTGTGCTGGGGAGACCAAAGCAGATTTCTTCTACATTCTGCTCAGAGGCCAGGCGGGCAACCTTGTCTTGGGCTTTCAGAGGTCAATGGGAGAGGGAGGCAGAGACTGTTGAAATCTTGTTGTGTTATGATATCTGAGAAGAGGTGAAAATGAATTTGGACACAGCAGTAGGTCTGCTTGTGTTAGGAAGAGAAAAGGCTCAATAACTGCACTTCTTAAAAGGCTGATGCAAAAGGATGCAGGGGAGGACGCTGTGATGCAGCTTGGTATGGCCTTATTTACGTTCTCTATCTGCACTCTGACACACGAACACGGCTAAGAGAAATACGCTAAAACACTCTATCCTGACTGAAATACCAGTTGCTCTGAAAAGCACCTAGCAGAGACTCACTGGATGTCCATATGAAAGGACAGAGCCATCTCCTTTGGAGAACACAGCTGTTTTGTCTGTAAGAGACTCCGAGTCTGACTCTACTCTCACTTGCATCAAAGTAACTCCATGAATTTTGTATGGTTTATGCTTGATTTACACTGCTCAGACTGCTAGGAGTGGTATTCTTAGGCTCTTTATTTCTGTAGTATAAATTTAACAAATTCAAACTCAACCAAAACAGCCAATGTCTGTTGTCATCTATTCAATTTGCACTTGAACACTCAGATATTTCTGACTTTGCATTGTGAAAGAAACTGCAACAAAACTATGTGTTTTGTGGAAGCTGTTAACATTAAACCCTGGATCAAATACCCAAGACCTGTGTCAGTTCTGTACAGGTCTTTGCAATGTTTCCTTGGGAGTTTAAATAAAGTTAGTAAATGCTGAAGTCTATCCAGTGACTCTTTCAGAATTTTATACAACTCCTGCCTGGAGTAACAGTAGAAGGGGAATTTACAAAAGGAAGGTGAGCATTAACTCAGTATGACATGGACTCAGCTGGTCAATAGGAGGAAAGAATCTAGCCAGAAACTTATTGTTTCTTTTTTTTTTTTTTTTTTTCATCCTTTCCAGGTTAAAGACAGGGTAGGAGATGAATAGGCCCCCTTACTTATAGGATATTTGCAGAAAAAACAGATGCCTCCCCAAAAGTCTCAGTGTGATTTTCTTTATTGTGAATTGCAGATCCAGAAAATCATGGGGCAAGTCTTTCTGTCTGAGGGCTCTGACTCTACAGCCTGATCTGTACAGCAAAATCAAGCGTAAGGTAGTACTGCCACTGCAGAGCAGTGCTTGCCGTTTCCATGCTTCCTGTCATGAGCAGAGCTCATGGTCCTTGTATTCTCTGATATAAATTAAGATCACTACCATTGTGGCTTTAAAGCTATTAGCAAGTTGTAAAGCATGAGAGGAAATTAATTTTACATTCAGTTTATGCATGCCAGCATGCAACTAACTAGAAAGAAAGTATAAAATAAGCTGGGAATTATTAATATAATTAACACGTAAGTTTGCCTATTTTCTGAAGTGGCGATTTGAATTTGTGGGCTAAATTACATCCTCAATTCCCACAAAATTCACCTTTCTCCAATTCAGACTGCTGTAACTGATGGCAGAATTTACTCACTATGTTTAAAATAGAGACAGAAATTACTCATAACCAAGGCACTTCTTCACTACTATTCATGCTTGTTCCCTTAGCACTGTTGTTGCAGTTGTGTTTTTTTTTCTATGGTAGCAAATAAACAAATTAACATCAATACTATTTGGAAAGAGTTTCTATTTAAAGGTGTTGAGACTGTAGGGAAGAAAACATCAACGATGAGCGCTGCATGAAAATCTGCCTCCTGCAGACTTTGCCTCTCTGTGATTTAAGAAACCACTTCAAATTGGTCTCTAGGTTTCCAGACCAATTTTATTCAACCTTTAGTTAAAGATCACTTCTAGCAGGCAACCAGTTTTATTAATCGCTTGGGTGGTCATATAAGCCAGCGTGCTTTGTACACATATGTCATGTAATAACTCTGCAGCGACTGTAAAACTGTTCACGTTTTATTAGAGAGTGACATATAGGCAGGAGAGGAGATGTTATAGCTGTAGACAAAGTGTATTTCTTCTAACCTGGAGTGGCGAATGAAACTGATACTCAGGTTTTAGAAAGAAAACCCCATCACCAGAGACAAAATTACAGTGTGGTGCCGCTTTTCCTTCCCACCAGTGTTTCTGCGGGGAGATCTGCCGTGCAGACTGCAATTCCAGTCCGTGAGCGCTAAGAATAGGTACCTGGTGCTCCCAGCTCACTCCACATCACGCGAGCACAGGGATCAGTGCTGGGGGCCCACGATGAGGCACCCCACCCATCAGCAGCAAGCTGCACTGGCAGACCAGCATCCTTGCAGGAGAAAACATCTCAAGAGCAAGGGTGCTCCTCTGGGTGTCCCAAGGGTGGCTGGAGAGGGTGCTGGGGGCAGTGGCTGTGGAGTGGCAGTGTGCCTGTCTGCATTTCCCTCCAGCCGTGCCTGCCCTGGCACTGGCACCGCCGCCTCAGGAGCAAATTGTTGGGTGCACTTGGTGCAGCTGGCCCTCACCTGATGTCAGCCCGCGTGTACCGGCTATAGATGGGTGAAGTAAAAACAGCCCCTGCTTTCCTGTTTACGCACTCAGGCTTCCTCCGAGAAGTTCCTGAATAAAAACAGCCGGGCTTGACAAAATAGCCTTTCTATTTATTGCGTTGGGAACAAGCATGGTGATGGTGGAAAGGGGCTGGGTTGCCCCAAATCATCTGCTTGCAGCTGTGCTATCGTGTGGCATAAGGTGGCTTCAGAGGGCTGCTCATGGCTTGTTCGGTGCCCTGGCCCCCTGGTCACACTCCCCCAGACATACACCACTCTCTGTTGTAGATCAGAAAAAAGCAAAAGGTCTGGCTTTGTGAGACTCCTTTCTCCCACCTTGAGGAATTATTACTCCTGGTACTTCCCAGTTGGACTGTTAAACTAGATTTTGTGTTTCCCAAGAGGTGTAAAGAAGGGGAAGTGTTTTCAAATATCACTTGAGATACATTTCTATAGATAGGAGGGATGTTAAGTCCTGTATTTTAATAGTCTTTGGGCTCCTGGGTGTGACTACTGCTGTTCCGTAGTGCACTATGTGAAATGGGACCTAAAATATTCTTAGAGCTACCAACACAGGATAACTGAGGTCACAAGGGACCCTGGAGGTCATCCAGGCAAAACTCCTGCTCAAAGCTGAAAGCTAGATCTGATTACTCAGAGCCTTGTCCAGATGTATTTTGAATACACGACGGGGTGGAGATGCTACCACCTCTCTGAGCCCCTGTTCCAACGTTACCCTTATCAGATCCGGTCAGATTTTTCCTTGCTGCAGCCTGTGACTTCTGCCTCTTATCCTTTCCTGTGTTCCTCTGAGAAGATTGTGACTCTGTATTTTTTAAAACCTCATTCTAGGTAGATGAAGACAACAAGGAGACCCTTCCTCAGTCTCCTCCAGGCTGGAGAAACTTGCCTCCCTTGGTGTCTCCTCAAACAGTGCATGCTCCAACCCCCTGACTTGTGCTAGGGATAGCCTCAGCTCCCTAAGCCTCTCTTGTATTGGGGAGTCCACTGCTGCTCCTGGTACTACAGGTGGAACCACACAAATGACAAATAGAGTGGGTAAACACTTCTTTCATCTACCATCGTCTATGGTCTGGCAAAGGTTTACATGCTTAGTCTTTGAAGGGTGCATTGCTTTCTCATATTTAATTTGTTGTCCAGAACAAGCCCAGTCTTCTCTTACGGACTTGCTGCCTTGCCAGTGTGTCCCCAGTCTGTACACCTGCTTCAGGTTTGTCCTTCCTACCTACAACACTTTGCCTTTGTCAAATGTTGTGAGGTTCTTGTTGGCCCATATCCTACCTGCTGAGCCCCTTGTCATAGCCCCTCTGGTTTCCACTGTACTGGCTGCTTCACCCAAGGTGGTGTCAGTCTGCTGAGGCTGCACTCTATGTCACTGCCCAAATTTTTGATGATGACAGACAGTATCAGTCCTGGTATCAATTGCTGAGAAACACTGCTTGTAAACAGACTGCTTAAAAGTGTTGACTCGCCCTCTGAGCCCAGTAGCGCAGCAAATTTTCCACTCATCTTGGATCTGCCCATGGTTCAAGTCTCCGCAGTTTGGCTCCAGGGGGTGATATTGGAAACCATATCAAAATGTCTGCTAAAGTTTAGGTAAATGGCATTTGCTGCTCTCCATTTGTCCACAGAATCATGTGTCTTGCTGTACAGGGCAATTGGGTTGTTCAGTACAGTTTGTTCTTGGTAAATCAGTGCTGGGTGTTCCCAGTCACCATCTTCTGCTTCCTGAAAATGGCTTTTGTAAGGACTAGCTGCATATTCTTTCAAGGGACTACAGTGATGTTGACCATTCTGTAATCTACACCCCCCAACCCACCTCGATTCAATATTCAAAATATTGTTTGCCTGACCATCATGTTCTTGATATATAAGAAATTTTATTTTTTAGTAGTGTGGGCTAAGATGTAAATATGAGGGCTAGAACATAAGGGATTAATTAGATATTCCTTAGGGTCACTCTCATTCACTGATTTTTTTTTTTTTTTTAATTTAATTTTTATGTGTTCAGCAAGATACAGCCATATCTAGAAGACAGACAGCATTCTGTTTCTCAACTTACTGGAGGCAGAACAGCATCAGAGGAGAAGAAAAAAATGAGAAGAAGAAGAATATAGGACAAACTCCACGAGAATATCTGAAAATCAGATTACAGCTGCTTAAAACTGTACACCCTAAATGAGCAATCTAACCATTAGTGTACTTAATACTGTATTCAAGTTTAAAAGTTTCTGTAGTGCACCCGATTCAAAATGAGACACTTACTAAAGCATTTTGCTGGATCAATACTTTTAAACAAAAATTTGGGTCTAATTTTATAAATCAGGGCCTCACACCTGCAGAAGAAGAGACAAAAAAATCAAAATTATTAGCTATTTTGACAGAAACAATACATTTGAAAGAACTTACTAATAGACCCACTTCAGTGTGTATGGGCCAGTCAGCAGAGGGCAACAACATGCTCATTGATTTACAGAAAGGCAGGTGATCAATCAGAAGAAGCAAGCTATTATTATTATTATTATTTTGATATATCCAAACTGAGACAAAAAGAAAAAAATATCTTCTGCCTGTTGTATCTTAGGTTAAAGGGTGAGAAAACTTCAGCAGTGCTGCCAGTTTTGACAAATCAATTTCAAATGTATATAAGAAGGGACAGGACGTGGTGTCCCTACACGATCAAATGGCCATCCAGTGGGCCAGAGCTAACTGCACAGTCGAGTCAAATTAATTAAAACATTCATGGAAAAAATAATCCTTGTAATTTTTTTTTTTTTTTTCATCTGGTTGCTGGATTTCATTGTTCATTTGCTGTTGTTCCAGGCATAAGCCGTTTGGCTTACACATACGTCTGGCCCACATTCCTGCAAGAGGTCTGCATTTACTATGATGAGAGAGTCCATCAAAAGAAAAAGACAGAGATGTGAAGAAAAGATTCTTGGAAATTTGATGACTGGAAAAATGACAGTTCTTGCCAAGGATTTTTCTGAAAACTGGAAAAAACAACAGGACTGGGACCAGCAATCTGTGGGGTAAGGGAGCTTTTAGTGTTGACGTCTTCCATTCCGCAGAACGACACAGATTCCGACCCATTAATCTCTGGTGGGGTCAGCAAGGTCTCCTGTTGTTCACAGTGCATCGACAGTCAAAAGTATTCTCAAAACATTTCAATAGGATACTTTTTTTTTCTTGTAAAAGGGGAAAAAATGCAATGAGCATATGCTATTTAAGAGCTCCATCCAAAATGTTTTAAAAAATGCCACCTGAAAAATAAAAATACTTTTAGCACAGAGTGATATTTATTAAAACCTTAAGAAGTTGAACATGGTATCATGAGTAAAAAGTTCGGAGTTGACAACAAACTGAAAATATTCTGAGTTGTAACACATGGAGCCACTGAAGCTGCTACTAAATCCTATGGGGTACTTATCAGCAAAAATGATAATAGGTTTATAAAGGTAGACAATGCATGACAATAAGATATGATTTAAGGAAGAAATGACTTGGAGCTATGTTAAGAAGACATTTTTAGACACCTTGGTCCCCTCACTTCATGGAGACAATAAAATTTCACTTTTGTCTGCAGTAACACCTGACTCTCCAAAAGAGAAGACAAAAAGTGGTCTTACACAGACGATCAGGCCCTGCAATAGCAATAATTGATGATTTCTTAGTTTAAAGGAAAAAGAAGAGGAACTGTAAGGAATTCTGCTGTTCCCATGTGTTCAAATGTTATGAATCAGACTCTGAAGTCATCAATAAACCAGACTATTGTTGCCATTTGTGTTTTTGAGCTTCCACGGCTCATCTTTTCAAGCCTCTATCAGTAGTTGCAGGGTTTGGATAATTTCAGATAGATTTTCATACATTTGCAACATTCATAGTATTTTAGGAGCTACAGTAGCTTTAAGGAAAGACATCAAATATCACAGTATTCCTGATGAAAGTGTGTTAGTTAGTGCAACCGGGTTCTGTCAGCCTCAAGTGTCACAGTGACACGACCAAGATGTTCACTGCCATTAACTTCACACTGCAGGTGATAATTAGTTTTGCCCATAGGTTCTGTCAGTTTTGCAAATGTTTATTCACCCTGAAAGGTGTTTTACAGTCAGAGAGTGCCAAATTCAGACAAATCTCAATTTCCTACCATTTTATTAAGTTTTGAGTAATTGTTTCCTCAGAACCACTTTAAAAAGTCATATGTGTATAGCTCCAACAGGGCACCAGATATCTTACAGACATGACACCAGAAGGTGCTTGCTAATCTTTTCCTGTTATTTTCTTGATCCCACAGTCTTGTACTGCTGAGGAAATGAGACCGTGAGCCAAAGCCAGCTCCACAGAGAGCTGCCAGAAAAGATGCTTTGTCCCTGGACTTTGAAGATGATTTTTCATTTCCTGCTACTGTTGAAAAATTATATTTCTGTGCAGACTTCTTGTTGCATCTTCTCTATTTGGTGCAATGATCACACTTGAGCAGATCGGGCATGCACAGTAAGGTGCAGACAATTATGTGTGCTTATTGTATGCAGCATGGTAGGCCTAGCTTTAGCCCTGCAGCACTCCTTTGGCCAAGGTGGGGAGGTCTCTGCAGATTAGAAGGCACTGAGGGACATCTGACGGTTAAGCTGGAAACAGAATCACAGATGTATAATGGTTGAGGTTGGATGGGACCTCTGGAAATCATTCAGTCCAATGCCTCTGCTCAGAGCAGGGTCATCTAGAGCAGACTGCCCAGGGCTATGTCCAGCTGGGTTTGGCATTTATCCAGAAGTGGAAAATCCTCAACATTTCTGGGCAATTGCTCAGGGCAAGTAAGTGTTTGACCATTCTCATAGTAAAGTGGCTTTTTCTCATGTTTGCCTGGAATTTTCTGTATTTCAGTTTGTGTCCATTCCCCCTCCTGTCCTTTCACGAGATATCACTGAAAAGAGCCTGGATCCACCTTCTTTTCCATCAGGTATATATACACATCAAAAACATGCCCCTGAGCCTCTTCTTCTCTACGTTAAATAGTCCCAGTTCCTCCATCCTCTCCTTGTGTGGCAGATGCTCTTCTGCTTTAATCATTTTTGTATCCCTTCACTGGAGTCACTCCAGAAAGTCCATGTCTCCTTGTGCTGGGGAGCCCAGACCTAGACAC